>NW_026867450.1:561101-567542 GCF_020745735.1 Hemiscyllium ocellatum | reverse complement strand
CACGATGCTTCGGCATTTTCCTCGCTGGACACTTTAGAATTTTTTACCACTTGGCCGAAAATTTTTCTAAGTTTTTCTGGTTACTGATTTCTTCTTTTCGGGCATTTTTCTAAGTTTTCTTGGTTACTCATTTCTCATTTTCAAACATTTTTCTAAGTTTTTCTGGTTACTGATTTCTTCTTTTTGGGCATTTTTTCTAAGTTTTCTTGGTTACTCATTTCTCATTTTCAAACATTTTTCTAAGTTTTTCTGGTTACTCATTTCTCATTTTCAAACATTTTTCTAAGTTTTTTGGTTACTGATTTCTTCTTTTTGGGCATTTTTCTAAGTTTTCTTGGTTACTCATTTCTCATTTTCAAACATTTTTCTAAGTTTTTCTGGTTACTGATTTCTTCTTTTTGGGCATTTTTCTAAGTTTTCTTGGTTACTCATTTTCTCATTTTCAAACATTTTTCTAAGTTTTCTTGGTTACTCATTTCTCATTTTCAAACATTTTTCTAAGTTTTTCTGGTTACTGATTTCTTCTTTTTGGGCATTTTTCTAAGTTTTCTTGGTTACTCATTTCTCATTTTCAAACTTTTTTCTAAGTTTTTCTGGTTACTCATTTCTCATTTTCAAACATTTTTCTAAGTTTTTCTGGTTACTGATTTCTTCTTTTTGGGCATTTTTCTAAGTTTTCTTGGTTACTCATTTCTCATTTTCAAACATTTTTCTAAGTTTTTCTGGTTACTCATTTCTCATTTTCAAACATTTTTCTAGTTTTTCTGGTTACTCATTTCTGCTTTTCCAACGTTTTACTAAGTTTTGCTGGTTACTGAGTTCACACTTTTAAACATTTTCGGGCATTTTTCTACGTTTTTCATGTTACTCATTTAGCACTTTCAGGCACTTTCCTATGCTTTCCTGCTTACTGATTTCACACTTTTAAGCATCTTCGGGCATGTTCCCTAAGTTTTGCAGTTCATTCGTTTGGGACAGTCAGGCAGCTTTCCTAAGCTTTCCTGGTAACCGAATTCACATTGTTGAGAACTTTGGAACCCTTCCCTAAGCTGTGCTGGTTACTCACTTTACCTCTTCAGACACTTGCCCCCGTTGTGACAGAGACCACTTCCCGACTCGGGAAATGCACCAAATTCGGCCTGAACTCAGAGGGCAGTCCCCCCCTCGAAGGCGTGGAAGTCGGCAGAATCGCCGGGTCAAATCCGGCTGAGCTACCCGGCTTGGAAGCCTCAAAGTCGGTATGAGCTGTCAGGTTCACTCCCATCCCCGTTTGGACCACTTCCCGACTCGGGAAATTCACCAAATTCGGCCTGAACTCAGAGGACAGTCCCCCCTCGAAGGCGTGACAGTCGGCAGACCGCCGGATCAAATCCGGCTGAGCTACCCGGCCCCGAAGCCTCAAAGTCGGTAAGAGCTGTCAGGTTCACTCCCATCCCCGTTTGGACCACTTCCGACTCGGGAAATTCACCAAATTCGGCCTGAACTTATACAACAGTCCCCCCTCGAAGGCGTGACAGTCGGCAGAACCGCCGGATCAAATCCGGTTGAGCTACCCGGCTTGGAAGCCCCAAAGTCGGTAAGAGCTGTCAGGTTCACTCCCATCCCCGTTTGGACCACTTCCGACTCGGGAAATTCACCAAATTCGGCCTGACTTATACAACAGTCCCCCCTCGAAGGCGTGACAGTCGCTAGAACCGCCGGATCAAATCCGGTTGAGCTACCCGGCTTGGAAGCCCCAAGTCGGTAAGAGCTGTCAGGTTCACTCCCATCCCCGTTTGGACCACTTCCCGACTTAGGAAATTCACCAAATTCGGCCTGAACTTAGAGGAGAGTCCCCGCTCGAAGGCGTGGAAGTCGGCAGAATCGCCGGGTCAAATCCGACTGAGCTACCCGGCCCCGAAGCCTCAATGTCGGTAAGAGCTGTCAGGTTCACTCCCATCCCCCGTTTGGACCACTTCCCGACTCGGGAAATTCACCAATTCGGCCTGAACTTAGACAACAGTCCCCCCTCGAAGCCGTGGCAGTCGCTAGAACCGCCGGATCAAATCCGGTTGAGCTACCCGGCTTGGAAGCCCCAAAGTCGGTATGAGCTGTCAGGTTCACTCCCATCCCCGTTTGGACCACTTCCCGACTTAGGAAAATCACCAAATTCGGCCTGAACTCAGAGGGCAGGCCCCCCTCGAAGGCCAGGCATTCGGCAGAACCGCCGGGTCAAATCCGACTGTGCTACCCGGCCCCAAGCCTCAAAGTTGGTATGAGCAGTTAGGTTCACTCCCATCCCCGTTTGGACCACTTCCCGACTTAGGAAATTCACCAAATTCGGCCTGAACTTAGAGGAGAGTCCCCGCTCGAAGGCGTGGAAGTCGGCAGAATCGCCGGGTCAAATCCGACTGAGCTACCGGCCCCGAAGCCTCAATGTCGGTAAGAGCTGTCAGGTTCACTCCCATCCCCGTTTGGACCACTTCCCGACTCGGGAAATTCACCAAATTCGGCCTGAACTTAGACAACAGTCCCCCTCGAAGCCGTGGCAGTCGCTAGAACCGCTGGATCAAATCCGGTTGAGCTACCCGGCTTGGAAGCCCCAAAGTCGGTATGAGCTGTCAGGTTCACTCCCATCCCCGTTTGGACCACTTCCCGACTTAGGAAAATCACCAAATTCGGCCTGAACTCAGAGGGCAGGCCCCCCTCGAAGGCCAGGCATTCGGCAGAACCGCCGGGTCAAATCCGACTGTGCTACCCGGCCCCAAAGCCTCAAAGTTGGTATGAGCAGTTAGGTTCACTCCCATCCCCGTTTGGACCACTTCCCGACTTAGGAAATTCACCAAATTCGGCCTGAACTTAGAGGAGAGTCCCCGCTCGAAGGCGTGGAAGTCGGCAGAATCGCCGGGTCAAATCCGACTGAGCTACCCGGCCCCGAAGCCTCAATGTCGGTAAGAGCTGTCAGGTTCACTCCCATCCCCGTTTGGACCACTTCCCGACTCGGGAAATTCACCAAATTCGGCCTGAACTTAGACAACAGTCCCCCCTCGAAGCCGTGGCAGTCGCTAGAACCGCTGGATCAAATCCGGTTGAGCTACCCGGCTTGGAAGCCCCAAAGTCGGTATGAGCTGTCAGGTTCACTCCCATCCCCGTTTGGACCACTTCCCGACTTAGGAAAATCACCAAATTCGGCCTGAACTCAGAGGGCAGGCCCCCCTCGAAGGCCAGGCATTCGGCAGACCGCCGGGTCAAATCCGACTGTGCTACCCGGCCCAAAGCCTCAAAGTTGGTATGAGCAGTTAGGTTCACTCCCAAACCCGTTGGGACCACTTCCCGACTTAGGAAATTCACCAAATCCGGCCTGAACTTAGACAACAGTCCCCCCTCGAAGGCGTGACAGTCGGTAGAACCGCCGGGTCAAATCCGGCTGAGCTACCCGATTTGGAAGCCTTCAACACATAACCCATCCGGCAATGCCACTCAAAAAGGGCCCAAATTCAGAAACACCCCTTCAATAGGTACCACTTCCTCGGAGACACTACCGGGACACGCTCCCTCGGCGAAAATTAAGCCCCCACCACTAACTGAAGCCAACCGCAGCCCCAACTTCAACGGAGAAATCAGTAACCAATTCAAAAATGCACTTGGTTACTGATTTGTACTGCTTCAAAAATATTCTAAGTGTCGCTGGTTACTGATTTGTACTGCTCCAAAAATATTCTAAGTGTCACGGTTACTGATTTGTACTGACTCAAAAATATTCTAAGTGTCGCTGGTTACTGATTTGTACTGACTGGAAAATATTCTAAGTGTCGCTGGTTACTGATTTGTACTGACTCAAAAATATTCTAAGTGTCAGTGGTTACTGATTTGTACTGCTCCAAAAATATTCTAAGTGTCGCTGGTTACTGATTTGTAATGCTCCAAAAATTATTCTAAGTGTCGCTGGTTACTGATTTGTACTGCTTCAAAAATATTCTAAGTGTCAGCGGTTACTGATTTGTACTGCTTCAAAAATTTCTAAGTGTCGCTGGTTACTGATTTTACTGCTTCAAAAATATTCTAAGTGTCGCTGGTTACTGATTTGTACTGCTTCAAAAATATTCTAAGTGTCGTGGTTACTGATTTGTACTGCTTCAAAAATTTTCTAATTGTCGCTGGTTACTGATTTGTACTGCTTTCAAAAATATTCTAAGTGTCGTGGTTACTGATTTGTACTTCTCAAAAAATATTCTAAGTGTCGCTGGTTACTGATTTGTACTGCTCCAAAATTATTCTAAGTGTCGCTGGTTACTGATTTGTTCTGACTCAAAAATATTCTAAGTGTCGCTGGTTACTGATTTGTTATGCTTCAAAAATATTCTAAGTGTCGTGGTTACTGATTTGTACTGCTCAAAATTATTCTAAGTGTCAGTGGTTACTGATTTGTACTGCTCCAAAATTATTCTAAGTGTCGCTGGTTACTGATTTGTACTGCTCAAAAATATTCTAAGTGTCGCTGGTTACTGATTTGTACTGCTTCAAAAATATTCTAAGTGTCAGCTGGTTACTGATTTGTACTGCTTCAAAAATATTTCTAAGTGTCGCTGGTTACTGATTTGTTCTGCTTCAAAAATATTCTAAGTTGTCAGTGGTTACTGATTTGTACTGCGTCAAAATATTCTAAGTGTCGCTGGTTACTGATTTGTACTGCTCAAAAATATTCTAAGTGTCGCTGGTTACTGATTTGTACTGCTTCAAAAATATTCTAAGTGTCGCTGGTTACTGATTTGTACTGCTTCAAATTTATTCTAAGTGTCAGTGGTTACTGATTTGTACTGCTTCAAAAATATTCTAAGTGTCGCTGGTTACTGATTTGTACTGCTTCAAAAATATTCTAAGTGTCAGTGGTTACTGATTTGTACTGCTTCAAAAATATTCTAAGTGTCGCTGGTTACTGATTTGTACTGCTTCAAAAATATTTTCTAAGTGTCAGTGGTTACTGATTTGTCTGCTCCAAAAATATTCTAAGTGTCGCTGGTTACTGATTTGTACTGCTTCAAAAAATTCTAAGTGTCAGTGGTTACTGATTTGTACTGCTCCAAAAATATTCTAAGTGTCGCTGGTTATGATTTGTACTGCTTCAAAAATATTCTAAGTGTCAGCGGTTATGATTTGTACTGCTTCAAAAATATTCTAAGTGTCAGTGGTTACTGATTTGTACTGCTCAAAAATATTCTAAGTGTCGCTGGTTACTGATTTGTACTGCTTCAAAAATATTCTAAGTGTCAGTGGTTACTGATTTGTACTGCTCCAAAAATATTCTAAGTGTCGCTGGTTACTGATTTGTACTGCTTCAAAAATATTCTAAGTGTCAGTGGTTACTGATTTGTACTGCTTCAAAATTATTCTAAGTGTCGCTGGTTACTGATTTGTACTGCTCTCAAAAATATTCTAAGTGTCAGTGGTTACTGATTTGTACTGCTTCCAAAAATATTCTAAGTGTCGCTGGTTACTGATTTGTACTGCTCCAAAAATATTCTAAGTGTCGTGGTTACTGATTTGTACTGCTTCAAAAAATATTCTAAGTGTCGTGGTTACTGATTTGTACTGCTCCAAAAATATTCTAAGTGTCGCTGGTTACTGATTTGTACTCTTCAAAAATATTCTAAGTGTCGCTGGTTACTGATTTGTACTGCTTCAAAAATATTCTAAGTGTCAGTGGTTACTGATTTGTACTGCTTCAAAAATATTTAAGTGTCGCTGGTTACTGATTTGTACTGACTCAAAAATATTCTAAGTGGGGTGGTTACTGATTTGTACTGCTCCAAAAATATTCTAAGTGTCGCTGGTTATGATTTGTACTGCTTCAAAAATATTCTAAGTTCAGCGGTTACTGATTTGTACTGCTTCAAAAAATATTCTAAGTGTCAGTGGTTACTGATTTGTACTGCTTCAAAATATTCTAAGTGTCGCCGGTTACTGATTTGTACTGCTTCAAAAATATTCTAAGTGTCAGTGGTTACTGATTTGTACTGCTTCAAAAAATATTCTAAGTGTCGCCGGTTACTGATTTGTACTGCTTCAAAAATATTCTAAGTGTCAGTGGTTACTGATTTGTACTGCTCAAAAATATTCTAAGTGTCGTGGTTACTGATTTGTACTGCTTCAAAAATATTCTAAGTGTCAGCGGTTACTGATTTGTACTGCTTCAAAAATATTCTAAGTGTCAGTGGTTACTGTTTGTACTGCTTCAAAAATATTCTAAGTGTCGCTGGTTACTGATTTGTACTGCTTCAAAAATATTCTAAGTGTCAGTGGTTACTGATTTGTACTGCTTCAAAAATATTCTAAGTGTCGCTGGTTACTGATTTGTACTGCTCCAAAAATATTCTAAGTGTCGCTGGTTACTGATTTGTACTGCTTCAAAAATATTCTAAGTGTCGTGGTTACTGATTTGTACTGCTTCAAAATATTCTAAGT
>NW_026867450.1:538601-548601 GCF_020745735.1 Hemiscyllium ocellatum | reverse complement strand
GGCAAGGGTCAGACCACATCCTTCCTGGCAGCACCCAAAGCAACCAGGCCGCTCGTGTCTCTCGCCTTCATTTTTCGACACAAGCGCCTGAGGAGGGACGCCACCCCTCCCCTTGCGTCAAGAGACCTCCCCACCGGCCTCTGACTGATTCTTAGAACGGACGGAAAGAGTCGGGCAAGCCTGTCAAAGATTTGAGCGTATGTCAAAAGCTTTAGACTTCCGCGAACTCTCTGGCTTGCACTGAGACCCGAGGTCGATGTGCTCAGCACCACGGGGCCCCTTTCGCCTGCAGGTCCCGAGCCGCCAACATGTTCTTAGTATCGTGTTCCCCAAACCTGGGTGACGGGCACCACAGGGCGACAGAGCCATCGCACTTGCCGGGTGGCAGAGGAAGGACCGGACTATGTACAATAGCGGCCAACGACTCCCAGAGCCGGTTGTGCGGGGCTCGAGGTCTGCTCTCAACATCACATGCTTTTGGATGTGCTCAGGCAAGGGTCAGACCACATCCTTCCTGGCAGCACCCAAAGCAACCAGGCCGCTCGCGTCTCTCGCCTTCATTTTTCGACACAAGCGCCTGAGGAGGGACGCCACCCCTCCCCTTTGCGTCAAGAGACCTCCCCACCGGCCTCTGACTGATTCTTAGAACGGACGGAAAGAGTCGGGCAAGCCTGTCAAAGCTTTGAGCGAATGTCAAAAGCTTTAGACTTCCGCGAACTCTCCGGCTTGCACTGAGACGCGAGGTCGATGTGCTAAGCACCACGGGGCCCCTTTCGCCTGCAGGTCCCGAGCCGCCAACATGTTCTTAGTATCGTGTTCTCCAATCCTGGGTGACGGGCACCGCAGGGAGGCAGAGCCATCGCACTTGCCGGGTGGCAGAGGAAGGACCGGACTATGTACAATAGCGGCCAACGACTCCCAGAGCCGGTTGTGCGGCGTCTGCTCTCAGCCTAAGAGGCTTCTGGGAGTGCTCAGGCAAGGGTCAGCCTGCACCCTTGCTGGCAGCACCCAGGGGAACCAGGACGCTTGCATCTCTCGCCTTCATTTTCGACACAAGCGCCTGAGGAGGGACGCCACCCCTCCCCTTGCGTCAAGAGACCTCCCCACCAGCCTCTGACTGATTCTTAGAACGGACGGAAAGAGTCGGGCAAGCCTGTCAAAGCTTTGAGCGAATGTCAAAAGCTTTAGACTTCCGCGAACTCTCCGGCTTGCACTGAGACGCGAGGTCGATGTGCTAAGCACCACGGGGCCCCTTTCGCCTGCAGGTCCCGAGCCGCCAACATGTTCTTAGTATCGTGTTCTCCAAACCTGGGTGACGGGCACCGCAGGGAGGCAGAGCCATCGCACTTGCCGGGTGGCAGAGGAAGGACCGGACTATGTACAATAGCGGCCAACGACTCCCAGAGCCGGTAGTGCGGCGTCTGCTCTCAGCCTAAGAGGCTTCTGGGAGTGCTCAGGCAAGGGTCAGCCTGCACCCTTGCTGGCAGCACCCAGGGGAACCAGGACGCTTGCATCTCTCGCCTTCATTTTCGACACAAACGCCTGAGGAGGGAAGCCAACCCTCCGTGTGTCAAGAGACCGTCCCCGCCCCGGCCTCCGACTGATTCTTAGAACGGACGGAAAGAGTCAGGCAAGCCTGTTAAGACTTCCGCGAACTCTCCGGCTTGCACTGAGACGCGAGGTCGATGTGCTCAGCACCACGGGGCCCCTTTCGCCTGCAGGTCCCGAGCCGCCAACATGTTCTAAGTATCGTGTTCTCCAAACCTGGGTGACGGGCACCGCAGGGAGGCAGAGCCATCGCACTTGCCGGGTGGCAGAGGAAGGACCGGACTATGTACAATAGCGGCCAACGACTCCCAGAGCCGGTAGTGCGGCGCCTGCTCTCAGCCTAAGAGGCTTTTGGGAGTGCTCAGGCAAGGGTCAGCCTGCACCCTTGCTGGCAGCACCCAGGGGAACCAGGACGCTTGCATCTCTCGCCTTCATTTTCGACACAAACGCCTGAGGAGGGAAGCCAACCCTCCGTGTGTCAAGAGACCGTCCCCGCCCCGGCCTCCGACTGATTCTTAGAACGGACGGAAAGAGTCAGGCAAGCCTGTTAAGACTTCCGCGAACTCTCCGGCTTGCACTGAGACGCGAGGTCGATGTGCTCAGCACCACGGGGCCCCCTTCGCCTGCAGGTCCCGAGCCGCCAACATGTTCTAAGTATCGTGTTCCCCAAACCTGGGTGACGAGCACCGCAGGGAGGCAGAGCCATCGCACTTGCCGGGTGGCAGAGGAAGGACCGGACTATGTACAATAGCGGCCAACGACTCCCAGAGCCGGTAGTGCGGCGCCTGCTCTCAGCTTAAGAGGCTTTTGGGAGTGCTCAGGCAAGGGTCAGCCTGCACCCTTGCTGGCAGCACCCAGGGGAACCAGGACGCTTGCATCTCTCGCCTTCATTTTCGACACAAACACCTGAGGAGGGAAGCCAACCCTCCGTGTGTCAAGAGACCGTCCCCGCCCCGGCCTCCGACTGATTCTTAGAACGGACGGAAAGAGTCAGGCAAGCCTGTCAAAGAATTGAGCAGATGTCAAAATCTTTTAAGACTTCCGCGAACTCTCCGGCTTGCACTGAGACCCGAGGTCGATGTGCTCAGCACCACGGGGCCCCTTTCGCCTGCAGGTCCCGAGCCGCCAACATGTTCTAAGTATCGTGTTCCCCAAACCTGGGTGACGAGCACCGCAGGGCGGCAGAGCCATCGCACTTGCCGGGTGGCAGAGGAAGGACCGGACTATGTACAATAGCGGCCAACCACTCCCAGAGCCGGTAGTGCGGCGTGCGAGGTCTGCTCTCAGCGGAAGAGGGTTTTGGGAATGCTCAGGCAAGGGCCAGCCTGCACCCTTCCTGGCCGCTCCCACGGGAACCAGGCTACTTGCAATCCTTTCCCCCAATAGCAAGTGCCTTTTGGAGGGACGGCCGGAGTCAACGTGGGGTTTGCCCGCCCTCCAAAGTGTCAAGAGACCGCCGCACAGGCCTCTGACTGATTCTTAGAACAGGCAGCAAGAGTTGGGTAAGTCTGTCGAAAATTTGACAAAGTGTCAAAAATTAGACTTCCGAGAGCTCTTGGGCATGCACACAGGCCTGTCATTCAAGTGCTCTGCCCGCGGAACCGTTTTTCGGATGCCTTTCAAAGTGGTCCCGCGCCGCCATTTTGTTCTAAAAATCGTGTTCCCAGAAATCTCCGGGTACCCCGCCAACCTCACTGTGTCACAATGTCAAGTGGCACTGAATGGGTCTGAATTTCAAATTCGACTGCTTCGCTCTGGAACTCGAACCCGGCAAAACCGTTTGGATTTTTCCCGGTCCAGACTTCCGCGGCAGACAAAGTTAAAGTTTTCGGGCTGCAGACTCAAAACGACATCTGGCCAACCGCCGGGCTCAATTCGCCCAGTTCCTCCGGCACTTCGGAACTCATGTTCGGCATGAGTTTTTGAATCTTTCCCGATGCTTCGGCATTTTCCTCCGCTGACACTTAGAATATTTTTCACACTTGGCCGAAAATTTTTCTAAGTTTTTCTGGTTACTGATTTCTTCTTTTCGGGCATTTTTCTAAGTTTTCTTGGTTACTCATTTCTCATTTTCAAACATTTTTCTAAGTTTTTCTGGTTACTGATTTCTTCTTTTTGGGCATTTTTCTAAGTTTTCTTGGTTACTCATTTCTCATTTTCAAACATTTTTCTAAGTTTTTCTGGTTACTCATTTCTCATTTTCAAACATTTTTCTAAGTTTTTCTGGTTACTGATTTCTTCTTTTTGGGCATTTTTCTAAGTTTTCTTGGTTACTCATTTCTCATTTTCAAACATTTTTCTAAGTTTTTCTGGTTACTGATTTCTTCTTTTTGGGCATTTTTCTAAGTTTTCTTGGTTACTCATTTCTCATTTTCAAACATTTTTCTAAGTTTTCTTGGTTACTCATTTCTCATTTTCAAACATTTTTCTAAGTTTTTCTGGTTACTGATTTCTTCTTTTTGGGCATTTTTCTAAGTTTTCTTGGTTACTCATTTCTCATTTTCAAACATTTTTCTAAGTTTTTCTGGTTACTCATTTCTCATTTTCAAACATTTTTCTAAGTTTTTCTGGTTACTGATTTCTT
The DNA here is from genome assembly GCF_020745735.1 of Hemiscyllium ocellatum. Taxonomy (NCBI): domain Eukaryota; kingdom Metazoa; phylum Chordata; class Chondrichthyes; order Orectolobiformes; family Hemiscylliidae; genus Hemiscyllium; species Hemiscyllium ocellatum. The sequence continues at coordinate 544,469 of NW_026867450.1, read as the reverse complement.
CTTTTTGGGCATTTTTCTAAGTTTTCTTGGTTACTCATTTCTCATTTTCAAACATTTTTCTAAGTTTTTCTGGTTACTCATTTCTCATTTTCAAACATTTTTCTAAGTTTTTCTGGTTACTCATTTCTGCTTTTCCAACGTTTTACTAAGTTTTGCTGGTTACTGAGTTCACACTTTTAAACATTTTCGGGCATTTTTCTACGTTTTTCATGTTACTCATTTAGCACTTTCAGGCACTTTCCTATGCTTTCCTGCTTACTGATTTCACACTTTTAAGCATCTTCGGGCATGTTCCCTAAGTTTTGCAGTTCATTCGTTTGGGACAGTCAGGCAGCTTTCCTAAGCTTTCCTGGTAACCGAATTCACATTGTTGAGAACTTTGGAACCCTTCCCTAAGCTGTGCTGGTTACTCACTTTACCTCTTCAGACACTTGCCCCCGTTGTGACAGAGACCACTTCCCGACTCGGGAAATGCACCAAATTCGGCCTGAACTCAGAGGGCAGTCCCCCCTCGAAGGCGTGGAAGTCGGCAGAATCGCCGGGTCAAATCCGGCTGAGCTACCCGGCTTGGAAGCCTCAAAGTCGGTATGAGCTGTCAGGTTCACTCCCATCCCCGTTTGGACCACTTCCCGACTCGGGAAATTCACCAAATTCGGCCTGAACTCAGAGGACAGTCCCCCCTCGAAGGCGTGACAGTCGGCAGAACCGCCGGATCAAATCCGGCTGAGCTACCCGGCCCCGAAGCCTCAAAGTCGGTAAGAGCTGTCAGGTTCACTCCCATCCCCGTTTGGACCACTTCCCGACTCGGGAAATTCACCAAATTCGGCCTGAACTTATACAACAGTCCCCCCTCGAAGGCGTGACAGTCGGCAGAACCGCCGGATCAAATCCGGTTGAGCTACCCGGCTTGGAAGCCCCAAAGTCGGTAAGAGCTGTCAGGTTCACTCCCATCCCCGTTTGGACCACTTCCCGACTCGGGAAATTCACCAAATTCGGCCTGAACTTATACAACAGTCCCCCCTCGAAGGCGTGACAGTCGCTAGAACCGCCGGATCAAATCCGGTTGAGCTACCCGGCTTGGAAGCCCCAAAGTCGGTAAGAGCTGTCAGGTTCACTCCCATCCCCGTTTGGACCACTTCCCGACTTAGGAAATTCACCAAATTCGGCCTGAACTTAGAGGAGAGTCCCCGCTCGAAGGCGTGGAAGTCGGCAGAATCGCCGGGTCAAATCCGACTGAGCTACCCGGCCCCGAAGCCTCAATGTCGGTAAGAGCTGTCAGGTTCACTCCCATCCCCGTTTGGACCACTTCCCGACTCGGGAAATTCACCAAATTCGGCCTGAACTTAGACAACAGTCCCCCCTCGAAGCCGTGGCAGTCGCTAGAACCGCCGGATCAAATCCGGTTGAGCTACCCGGCTTGGAAGCCCCAAAGTCGGTATGAGCTGTCAGGTTCACTCCCATCCCCGTTTGGACCACTTCCCGACTTAGGAAAATCACCAAATTCGGCCTGAACTCAGAGGGCAGGCCCCCCTCGAAGGCCAGGCATTCGGCAGAACCGCCGGGTCAAATCCGACTGTGCTACCCGGCCCCAAAGCCTCAAAGTTGGTATGAGCAGTTAGGTTCACTCCCATCCCCGTTTGGACCACTTCCCGACTTAGGAAATTCACCAAATTCGGCCTGAACTTAGAGGAGAGTCCCCGCTCGAAGGCGTGGAAGTCGGCAGAATCGCCGGGTCAAATCCGACTGAGCTACCCGGCCCCGAAGCCTCAATGTCGGTAAGAGCTGTCAGGTTCACTCCCATCCCCGTTTGGACCACTTCCCGACTCGGGAAATTCACCAAATTCGGCCTGAACTTAGACAACAGTCCCCCCTCGAAGCCGTGGCAGTCGCTAGAACCGCCGGATCAAATCCGGTTGAGCTACCCGGCTTGGAAGCCCCAAAGTCGGTATGAGCTGTCAGGTTCACTCCCATCCCCGTTTGGACCACTTCCCGACTTAGGAAAATCACCAAATTCGGCCTGAACTCAGAGGGCAGGCCCCCCTCGAAGGCCAGGCATTCGGCAGAACCGCCGGGTCAAATCCGACTGTGCTACCCGGCCCCAAAGCCTCAAAGTTGGTATGAGCAGTTAGGTTCACTCCCATCCCCGTTTGGACCACTTCCCGACTTAGGAAATTCACCAAATTCGGCCTGAACTTAGAGGAGAGTCCCCGCTCGAAGGCGTGGAAGTCGGCAGAATCGCCGGGTCAAATCCGACTGAGCTACCCGGCCCCGAAGCCTCAATGTCGGTAAGAGCTGTCAGGTTCACTCCCATCCCCGTTTGGACCACTTCCCGACTCGGGAAATTCACCAAATTCGGCCTGAACTTAGACAACAGTCCCCCCTCGAAGCCGTGGCAGTCGCTAGAACCGCTGGATCAAATCCGGTTGAGCTACCCGGCTTGGAAGCCCCAAAGTCGGTATGAGCTGTCAGGTTCACTCCCATCCCCGTTTGGACCACTTCCCGACTTAGGAAAATCACCAAATTCGGCCTGAACTCAGAGGGCAGGCCCCCCTCGAAGGCCAGGCATTCGGCAGAACCGCCGGGTCAAATCCGACTGTGCTACCCGGCCCCAAAGCCTCAAAGTTGGTATGAGCAGTTAGGTTCACTCCCAAACCCGTTGGGACCACTTCCCGACTTAGGAAATTCACCAAATCCGGCCTGAACTTAGACAACAGTCCCCCCTCGAAGGCGTGACAGTCGGTAGAACCGCCGGGTCAAATCCGGCTGAGCTACCCGATTTGGAAGCCTTCAACACAAAACCCATCCGGCAATGCCACTCAAAAAGGGCCCAAATTCAGAAACACCCCCTTCAATAGGTACCACTTCCTCGGAGACACTACCGGGACACGCTCCCCTCGGCGAAAATTAAGCCCCCACCACTAACTGAAGCCAACCGCAGCCCCAACTTCAACGGAGAAATCAGTAACCAATTCAAAAATGCACTTGGTTACTGATTTGTACTGCTTCAAAAATATTCTAAGTGTCGCTGGTTACTGATTTGTACTGCTCCAAAAATATTCTAAGTGTCACTGGTTACTGATTTGTACTGACTCAAAAATATTCTAAGTGTCGCTGGTTACTGATTTGTACTGACTGAAAAATATTCTAAGTGTCGCTGGTTACTGATTTGTACTGACTCAAAAATATTCTAAGTGTCAGTGGTTACTGATTTGTACTGCTCCAAAAATATTCTAAGTGTCGCTGGTTACTGATTTGTAATGCTCCAAAAATATTCTAAGTGTCGCTGGTTACTGATTTGTACTGCTTCAAAAATATTCTAAGTGTCAGCGGTTACTGATTTGTACTGCTTCAAAAATATTCTAAGTGTCGCTGGTTACTGATTTGTACTGCTTCAAAAATATTCTAAGTGTCAGTGGTTACTGATTTGTACTGCGTCAAAAATATTCTAAGTGTCGCTGGTTACTGATTTGTACTGCTTCAAAAATATTCTAAGTGTCGTGGTTACTGATTTGTACTGCTTCAAAAATATTCTAAGTGTCGCTGGTTACTGATTTGTACTGCTTCAAAAATATTCTAAGTGTCAGTGGTTACTGATTTGTACTGCTCCAAAAATATTCTAAGTGTCGCTGGTTACTGATTTGTACTGCTTCAAAAATATTCTAAGTGTCAGTGGTTACTGATTTGTACTGCTCCAAAAATATTCTAAGTGTCGCTGGTTACTGATTTGTACTGCTTCAAAAATATTCTAAGTGTCAGCGGTTACTGATTTGTACTGCTTCAAAAATATTCTAAGTGTCAGTGGTTACTGATTTGTACTGCTTCAAAAATATTCTAAGTGTCGCTGGTTACTGATTTGTACTGCTTCAAAAATATTCTAAGTGTCAGTGGTTACTGATTTGTACTGCTCCAAAAATATTCTAAGTGTCGCTGGTTACTGATTTGTACTGCTTCAAAAATATTCTAAGTGTCAGTGGTTACTGATTTGTACTGCTTCAAAAATATTCTAAGTGTCGCTGGTTACTGATTTGTACTGCTTCAAAAATATTCTAAGTGTCAGTGGTTACTGATTTGTACTGCTTCAAAAATATTCTAAGTGTCGCTGGTTACTGATTTGTACTGCTCCAAAAATATTCTAAGTGTCGCTGGTTACTGATTTGTACTGCTTCAAAAATATTCTAAGTGTCGCTGGTTACTGATTTGTACTGCTCCAAAAATATTCTAAGTGTCGCTGGTTACTGATTTGTACTGCTTCAAAAATATTCTAAGTGTCGCTGGTTACTGATTTGTACTGCTTCAAAAATATTCTAAGTGTCGTGGTTACTGATTTGTACTGCTTCAAAAATATTCTAAGTGTCGCTGGTTACTGATTTGTACTGCTCAAAAATATTCTAAGTGGGCTGGTTACTGATTTGTACTGCTCCAAAAATATTCTAAGTGTCGCTGGTTACTGATTTGTACTGCTTCAAAAATATTCTAAGTGTCAGCGGTTACTGATTTGTACTGCTTCAAAAATATTCTAAGTGTCAGTGGTTACTGATTTGTACTGCTTCAAAAATATTCTAAGTGTCGCCGGTTACTGATTTGTACTGCTTCAAAAATATTCTAAGTGTCAGTGGTTACTGATTTGTACTGCTTCAAAAATATTCTAAGTGTCGCCGGTTACTGATTTGTACTGCTTCAAAAATATTCTAAGTGTCAGTGGTTACTGATTTGTACTGCTCCAAAAATATTCTAAGTGTCGCTGGTTACTGATTTGTACTGCTTCAAAAATATTCTAAGTGTCAGCGGTTACTGATTTGTACTGCTTCAAAAATATTCTAAGTGTCAGTGGTTACTGATTTGTACTGCTTCAAAAATATTCTAAGTGTCGCTGGTTACTGATTTGTACTGCTTCAAAAATATTCTAAGTGTCAGTGGTTACTGATTTGTACTGCTTCAAAAATATTCTAAGTGTCGCTGGTTACTGATTTGTACTGCTCCAAAAATATTCTAAGTGTCGCTGGTTACTGATTTGTACTGCTTCAAAAATATTCTAAGTGTCGCTGGTTACTGATTTGTACTGCTTCAAAAATATTCTAAGTGTCAGTGGTTACTGATTTGTACTGCTTCAAAAATATTCTAAGTGTCGCTGGTTACTGATTTGTACTGCTTCAAAAATATTCTAAGTGTCAGTGGTTACTGATTTGTACTGCTTCAACAATATTCTAAGTGTCGCTGGTTACTGATTTGTACTGCTTCAAAAATATTCTAAGTGTCAGTGGTTACTGATTTGTACTGCTTCAAAAATATTCTAAGTGTCGCTGGTTACTGATTTGTACTGCTCCAAAAATATTCTAAGTGTCGCTGGTTACTGATTTGTACTGCTTCAAAAATATTCTAAGTGTCGCTGGTTACTGATTTGTACTGCTCCAAAAATATTCTAAGTGTCGCTGGTTACTGATTTGTACTGCTTCAAAAATATTCTAAGTGTCGCTGGTTACTGATTTGTACTGCTTCAAAAATATTCTAAGTGTCAGTGGTTACTGATTTGTACTGCTTCAAAAATATTCTAAGTGTCGCTGGTTACTGATTTGTACTGACTCAAAAATATTCTAAGTGGGGCTGGTTACTGATTTGTACTGCTCCAAAAATATTCTAAGTGTCGCTGGTTACTGATTTGTACTGCTTCAAAAATATTCTAAGTGTCAGCGGTTACTGATTTGTACTGCTTCAAAAATATTCTAAGTGTCAGTGGTTACTGATTTGTACTGCTTCAAAAATATTCTAAGTGTCGCTGGTTACTGATTTGTACTGATTCAAAAATATTCTAAGTGTCAGTGGTTACTGATTTGTACTGCTTCAACAATATTCTAAGTGTCGCTGGTTACT
>NW_026867450.1:518601-526101 GCF_020745735.1 Hemiscyllium ocellatum | reverse complement strand
GCAGGTCCCGAGCCGCCAACATGTTCTTAGTATCGTGTTCTCCAATCCTGGGTGACGGGCACCGCAGGGAGGCAGAGCCATCGCACTTGCCGGGTGGCAGAGGAAGGACCGGACTATGTACAATAGCGGCCAACGACTCCCAGAGCCGGTTGTGCGGCGTCTGCTCTCAGCCTAAGAGGCTTCTGGGAGTGCTCAGGCAAGGGTCAGCCTGCACCCTTGCTGGCAGCACCCAGGGGAACCAGGACGCTTGCATCTCTCGCCTTCATTTTCGACACAAGCGCCTGAGGAGGGACGCCACCCCTCCCCTTGCGTCAAGAGACCTCCCCACCAGCCTCTGACTGATTCTTAGAACGGACGGAAAGAGTCGGGCAAGCCTGTCAAAGCTTTGAGCGAATGTCAAAAGCTTTAGACTTCCGCGAACTCTCCGGCTTGCACTGAGACGCGAGGTCGATGTGCTAAGCACCACGGGGCCCCTTTCGCCTGCAGGTCCCGAGCCGCCAACATGTTCTTAGTATCGTGTTCTCCAAACCTGGGTGACGGGCACCGCAGGGAGGCAGAGCCATCGCACTTGCCGGGTGGCAGAGGAAGGACCGGACTATGTACAATAGCGGCCAACGACTCCCAGAGCCGGTAGTGCGGCGTCTGCTCTCAGCCTAAGAGGCTTCTGGGAGTGCTCAGGCAAGGGTCAGCCTGCACCCTTGCTGGCAGCACCCAGGGGAACCAGGACGCTTGCATCTCTCGCCTTCATTTTCGACACAAACGCCTGAGGAGGGAAGCCAACCCTCCGTGTGTCAAGAGACCGTCCCCGCCCCGGCCTCCGACTGATTCTTAGAACGGACGGAAAGAGTCAGGCAAGCCTGTTAAGACTTCCGCGAACTCTCCGGCTTGCACTGAGACGCGAGGTCGATGTGCTCAGCACCACGGGGCCCCTTTCGCCTGCAGGTCCCGAGCCGCCAACATGTTCTAAGTATCGTGTTCTCCAAACCTGGGTGACGGGCACCGCAGGGAGGCAGAGCCATCGCACTTGCCGGGTGGCAGAGGAAGGACCGGACTATGTACAATAGCGGCCAACGACTCCCAGAGCCGGTAGTGCGGCGCCTGCTCTCAGCCTAAGAGGCTTTTGGGAGTGCTCAGGCAAGGGTCAGCCTGCACCCTTGCTGGCAGCACCCAGGGGAACCAGGACGCTTGCATCTCTCGCCTTCATTTTCGACACAAACGCCTGAGGAGGGAAGCCAACCCTCCGTGTGTCAAGAGACCGTCCCCGCCCCGGCCTCCGACTGATTCTTAGAACGGACGGAAAGAGTCAGGCAAGCCTGTTAAGACTTCCGCGAACTCTCCGGCTTGCACTGAGACGCGAGGTCGATGTGCTCAGCACCACGGGGCCCCCTTCGCCTGCAGGTCCCGAGCCGCCAACATGTTCTAAGTATCGTGTTCCCCAAACCTGGGTGACGAGCACCGCAGGGAGGCAGAGCCATCGCACTTGCCGGGTGGCAGAGGAAGGACCGGACTATGTACAATAGCGGCCAACGACTCCCAGAGCCGGTAGTGCGGCGCCTGCTCTCAGCTTAAGAGGCTTTTGGGAGTGCTCAGGCAAGGGTCAGCCTGCACCCTTGCTGGCAGCACCCAGGGGAACCAGGACGCTTGCATCTCTCGCCTTCATTTTCGACACAAACACCTGAGGAGGGAAGCCAACCCTCCGTGTGTCAAGAGACCGTCCCCGCCCCGGCCTCCGACTGATTCTTAGAACGGACGGAAAGAGTCAGGCAAGCCTGTCAAAGAATTGAGCAGATGTCAAAATCTTTTAAGACTTCCGCGAACTCTCCGGCTTGCACTGAGACCCGAGGTCGATGTGCTCAGCACCACGGGGCCCCTTTCGCCTGCAGGTCCCGAGCCGCCAACATGTTCTAAGTATCGTGTTCCCCAAACCTGGGTGACGAGCACCGCAGGGCGGCAGAGCCATCGCACTTGCCGGGTGGCAGAGGAAGGACCGGACTATGTACAATAGCGGCCAACCACTCCCAGAGCCGGTAGTGCGGCGTGCGAGGTCTGCTCTCAGCGGAAGAGGGTTTTGGGAATGCTCAGGCAAGGGCCAGCCTGCACCCTTCCTGGCCGCTCCCACGGGAACCAGGCTACTTGCAATCCTTTCCCCCAATAGCAAGTGCCTTTTGGAGGGACGGCCGGAGTCAACGTGGGGTTTGCCCGCCCTCCAAAGTGTCAAGAGACCGCCGCACAGGCCTCTGACTGATTCTTAGAACAGGCAGCAAGAGTTGGGTAAGTCTGTCGAAAATTTGACAAAGTGTCAAAAATTAGACTTCCGAGAGCTCTTGGGCATGCACACAGGCCTGTCATTCAAGTGCTCTGCCCGCGGAACCGTTTTTCGGATGCCTTTCAAAGTGGTCCCGCGCCGCCATTTTGTTCTAAAAATCGTGTTCCCAGAAATCTCCGGGTACCCCGCCAACCTCACTGTGTCACAATGTCAAGTGGCACTGAATGGGTCTGAATTTCAAATTCGACTGCTTCGCTCTGGAACTCGAACCCGGCAAAACCGTTTGGATTTTTCCCGGTCCAGACTTCCGCGGCAGACAAAGTTAAAGTTTTCGGGCTGCAGACTCAAAACGACATCTGGCCAACCGCCGGGCTCAATTCGCCCAGTTCCTCCGGCACTTCGGAACTCATGTTCGGCATGAGTTTTTGAATCTTTCCCGATGCTTCGGCATTTTCCTCCGCTGACACTTAGAATATTTTTCACACTTGGCCGAAAATTTTTCTAAGTTTTTCTGGTTACTGATTTCTTCTTTTCGGGCATTTTTCTAAGTTTTCTTGGTTACTCATTTCTCATTTTCAAACATTTTTCTAAGTTTTTCTGGTTACTGATTTCTTCTTTTTGGGCATTTTTCTAAGTTTTCTTGGTTACTCATTTCTCATTTTCAAACATTTTTCTAAGTTTTTCTGGTTACTCATTTCTCATTTTCAAACATTTTTCTAAGTTTTTCTGGTTACTGATTTCTTCTTTTTGGGCATTTTTCTAAGTTTTCTTGGTTACTCATTTCTCATTTTCAAACATTTTTCTAAGTTTTTCTGGTTACTGATTTCTTCTTTTTGGGCATTTTTCTAAGTTTTCTTGGTTACTCATTTCTCATTTTCAAACATTTTTCTAAGTTTTCTTGGTTACTCATTTCTCATTTTCAAACATTTTTCTAAGTTTTTCTGGTTACTGATTTCTTCTTTTTGGGCATTTTTCTAAGTTTTCTTGGTTACTCATTTCTCATTTTCAAACATTTTTCTAAGTTTTTCTGGTTACTCATTTCTCATTTTCAAACATTTTTCTAAGTTTTTCTGGTTACTGATTTCTTCTTTTTGGGCATTTTTCTAAGTTTTCTTGGTTACTCATTTCTCATTTTCAAACATTTTTCTAAGTTTTTCTGGTTACTCATTTCTCATTTTCAAACATTTTTCTAAGTTTTTCTGGTTACTCATTTCTGCTTTTCCAACGTTTTACTAAGTTTTGCTGGTTACTGAGTTCACACTTTTAAACATTTTCGGGCATTTTTCTACGTTTTTCATGTTACTCATTTAGCACTTTCAGGCACTTTCCTATGCTTTCCTGCTTACTGATTTCACACTTTTAAGCATCTTCGGGCATGTTCCCTAAGTTTTGCAGTTCATTCGTTTGGGACAGTCAGGCAGCTTTCCTAAGCTTTCCTGGTAACCGAATTCACATTGTTGAGAACTTTGGAACCCTTCCCTAAGCTGTGCTGGTTACTCACTTTACCTCTTCAGACACTTGCCCCCGTTGTGACAGAGACCACTTCCCGACTCGGGAAATGCACCAAATTCGGCCTGAACTCAGAGGGCAGTCCCCCCTCGAAGGCGTGGAAGTCGGCAGAATCGCCGGGTCAAATCCGGCTGAGCTACCCGGCTTGGAAGCCTCAAAGTCGGTATGAGCTGTCAGGTTCACTCCCATCCCCGTTTGGACCACTTCCCGACTCGGGAAATTCACCAAATTCGGCCTGAACTCAGAGGACAGTCCCCCCTCGAAGGCGTGACAGTCGGCAGAACCGCCGGATCAAATCCGGCTGAGCTACCCGGCCCCGAAGCCTCAAAGTCGGTAAGAGCTGTCAGGTTCACTCCCATCCCCGTTTGGACCACTTCCCGACTCGGGAAATTCACCAAATTCGGCCTGAACTTATACAACAGTCCCCCCTCGAAGGCGTGACAGTCGGCAGAACCGCCGGATCAAATCCGGTTGAGCTACCCGGCTTGGAAGCCCCAAAGTCGGTAAGAGCTGTCAGGTTCACTCCCATCCCCGTTTGGACCACTTCCCGACTCGGGAAATTCACCAAATTCGGCCTGAACTTATACAACAGTCCCCCCTCGAAGGCGTGACAGTCGCTAGAACCGCCGGATCAAATCCGGTTGAGCTACCCGGCTTGGAAGCCCCAAAGTCGGTAAGAGCTGTCAGGTTCACTCCCATCCCCGTTTGGACCACTTCCCGACTTAGGAAATTCACCAAATTCGGCCTGAACTTAGAGGAGAGTCCCCGCTCGAAGGCGTGGAAGTCGGCAGAATCGCCGGGTCAAATCCGACTGAGCTACCCGGCCCCGAAGCCTCAATGTCGGTAAGAGCTGTCAGGTTCACTCCCATCCCCGTTTGGACCACTTCCCGACTCGGGAAATTCACCAAATTCGGCCTGAACTTAGACAACAGTCCCCCCTCGAAGCCGTGGCAGTCGCTAGAACCGCCGGATCAAATCCGGTTGAGCTACCCGGCTTGGAAGCCCCAAAGTCGGTATGAGCTGTCAGGTTCACTCCCATCCCCGTTTGGACCACTTCCCGACTTAGGAAAATCACCAAATTCGGCCTGAACTCAGAGGGCAGGCCCCCCTCGAAGGCCAGGCATTCGGCAGAACCGCCGGGTCAAATCCGACTGTGCTACCCGGCCCCAAAGCCTCAAAGTTGGTATGAGCAGTTAGGTTCACTCCCATCCCCGTTTGGACCACTTCCCGACTTAGGAAATTCACCAAATTCGGCCTGAACTTAGAGGAGAGTCCCCGCTCGAAGGCGTGGAAGTCGGCAGAATCGCCGGGTCAAATCCGACTGAGCTACCCGGCCCCGAAGCCTCAATGTCGGTAAGAGCTGTCAGGTTCACTCCCATCCCCGTTTGGACCACTTCCCGACTCGGGAAATTCACCAAATTCGGCCTGAACTTAGACAACAGTCCCCCGTCGAAGCCGTGGCAGTCGCTAGAACCGCTGGATCAAATCCGGTTGAGCTACCCGGCTTGGAAGCCCCAAAGTCGGTATGAGCTGTCAGGTTCACTCCCATCCCCGTTTGGACCACTTCCCGACTTAGGAAAATCACCAAATTCGGCCTGAACTCAGAGGGCAGGCCCCCCTCGAAGGCCAGGCATTCGGCAGAACCGCCGGGTCAAATCCGACTGTGCTACCCGGCCCCAAAGCCTCAAAGTTGGTATGAGCAGTTAGGTTCACTCCCATCCCCGTTTGGACCACTTCCCGACTTAGGAAATTCACCAAATTCGGCCTGAACTTAGAGGAGAGTCCCCCCTCGAAGGCGTGGAAGTCGGCAGAATCGCCGGGTCAAATCCGACTGAGCTACCCGGCCCCGAAGCCTCAATGTCGGTAAGAGCTGTCAGGTTCACTCCCATCCCCGTTTGGACCACTTCCCGACTCGGGAAATTCACCAAATTCGGCCTGAACTTAGACAACAGTCCCCCCTCGAAGCCGGGCAGTCGCTAGAACCGCCGGATCAAATCCGGTTGAGCTACCCGGCTTGGAAGCCCCAAAGTCGGTATGAGCTGTCAGGTTCACTCCCATCCCCGTTTGGACCACTTCCCGACTTAGGAAAATCACCAAATTCGGCCTGAACTCAGAGGGCAGGCCCCCCTCGAAGGCCAGGCATTCGGCAGAACCGCCGGGTCAAATCCGACTGTGCTACCCGGCCCCAAAGCCTCAAAGTTGGTATGAGCTGTTAGGTTCACTCCCAAACCCGTTTGGACCACTTCCCGACTTAGGAAATTCACCAAATTCGGCCTGAACTTAGACAACAGTCCCCCCTCGAAGGCGTGACAGTCGGTAGAACCGCCGGGTCAAATCCGGCTGAGCTACCCGATTTGGAAGCCTTCAACACAAAACCCATCCGGCAATGCCACTCAAAAAGGGCCCAAATTCAGAAACACCCCCTTCAATAGGTACCACTTCCTCGGAGACACTACCGGGACACGCTCCCCTCGGCGAAAATTAAGCCCCCACCACTAACTGAAGCCAACCGCAGCCCCAACTTCAACGGAGAAATCAGTAACCAATTCAAAAATGCACTTGGTTACTGATTTGTACTGCTTCAAAAATATTCTAAGTGTCGCTGGTTACTGATTTGTACTGCTCCAAAAATATTCTAAGTGTCACTGGTTACTGATTTGTACTGACTCAAAAATATTCTAAGTGTCGCTGGTTACTGATTTGTACTGACTGAAAAATATTCTAAGTGTCGCTGGTTACTGATTTGTACTGCTCAAAAATATTCTAAGTGTCGTGGTTACTGATTTGTACTGCTTCAAAAATATTCTAAGTGTCGTGGTTACTGATTTGTACTGCTCAAAAATATTCTAAGTGTCGCTGGTTACTGATTTGTACTGCTTCAAAAATATTCTAAGTGTCACTGGTTACTGATTTGTACTGCTTCAAAAATATTCTAAGTGTCGCTGGTTACTGATTTGTACTGCTCCAAAAATATTCTAAGTGTCGCTGGTTACTGATTTGTACTGCTTCAAAAATATTCTAAGTGTCGCTGGTTACTGATTTGTACTGCTCCAAAAATATTCTAAGTGTCGCTGGTTACTGATTTGTACTGCTTCAAAAATATTCTAAGTGTCGCTGGTTACTGATTTGTACTGCTTCAAAAATATTCTAAGTGTCAGTGGTTACTGATTTGTACTGCTTCAAAAATATTCTAAGTGTCGCTGGTTACTGATTTGTACTGACTCAAAAATATTCTAAGTGGGGCTGGTTACTGATTTGTACTGCTCCAAAAATATTCTAAGTGTCGCTGGTTACTGATTTGTACTGCTTCAAAAATATTCTAAGTGTCAGCTGGTTACTGATTTGTACTGCTTCAAAAATATTCTAAGTGTCAGTGGTTACTGATTTGTACTGCTTCAAAAATATTCTAAGTGTCGCTGGTTACTGATTTGTACTGCTTCAAAAATATTCTAAGTGTCAGTGGTTACTGATTTGTACTGCTTCAACAATATTCTAAGTGTCGCTGGTTACTGATTTGTACTGCTTCAAAAATATTCTAAGTGTCGCTGGTTACTGATTTGTACTGCTTCAAAAATATTCTAAGTGTCGCTGGTTACTGATTTGTACTGCTCCAAAAATATTCTAAGTGTCGCTGGTTACTGATTTGTACTGCTTCAAAAATATTCTAAGTGTCGCTGGTTACTGATTTGTACTGCTCCAAAAATATTCTAAGTGTCGCTGGTTAC
>NW_026867450.1:493601-501101 GCF_020745735.1 Hemiscyllium ocellatum | reverse complement strand
AAAGAGTCAGGCAAGCCTGTTAAGACTTCCGCGAACTCTCCGGCTTGCACTGAGACGCGAGGTCGATGTGCTCAGCACCACGGGGCCCCTTTCGCCTGCAGGTCCCGAGCCGCCAACATGTTCTAAGTATCGTGTTCTCCAAACCTGGGTGACGGGCACCGCAGGGAGGCAGAGCCATCGCACTTGCCGGGTGGCAGAGGAAGGACCGGACTATGTACAATAGCGGCCAACGACTCCCAGAGCCGGTAGTGCGGCGCCTGCTCTCCGCCTAAGAGGCTTTTGGGAGTGCTCAGGCAAGGGTCAGCCTGCACCCTTGCTGGCAGCACCCAGGGGAACCAGGACGCTTGCATCTCTCGCCTTCATTTTCGACACAAACGCCTGAGGAGGGAAGCCAACCCTCCGTGTGTCAAGAGACCGTCCCCGCCCCGGCCTCCGACTGATTCTTAGAACGGACGGAAAGAGTCAGGCAAGCCTGTTAAGACTTCCGCGAACTCTCCGGCTTGCACTGAGACGCGAGGTCGATGTGCTCAGCACCACGGGGCCCCCTTCGCCTGCAGGTCCCGAGCCGCCAACATGTTCTAAGTATCGTGTTCCCCAAACCTGGGTGACGAGCACCGCAGGGAGGCAGAGCCATCGCACTTGCCGGGTGGCAGAGGAAGGACCGGACTATGTACAATAGCGGCCAACGACTCCCAGAGCCGGTAGTGCGGCGCCTGCTCTCAGCTTAAGAGGCTTTTGGGAGTGCTCAGGCAAGGGTCAGCCTGCACCCTTGCTGGCAGCACCCAGGGGAACCAGGACGCTTGCATCTCTCGCCTTCATTTTCGACACAAACACCTGAGGAGGGAAGCCAACCCTCCGTGTGTCAAGAGACCGTCCCCGCCCCGGCCTCCGACTGATTCTTAGAACGGACGGAAAGAGTCAGGCAAGCCTGTCAAAGAATTGAGCAGATGTCAAAATCTTTTAAGACTTCCGCGAACTCTCCGGCTTGCACTGAGACCCGAGGTCGATGTGCTCAGCACCACGGGGCCCCTTTCGCCTGCAGGTCCCGAGCCGCCAACATGTTCTAAGTATCGTGTTCCCCAAACCTGGGTGACGAGCACCGCAGGGCGGCAGAGCCATCGCACTTGCCGGGTGGCAGAGGAAGGACCGGACTATGTACAATAGCGGCCAACCACTCCCAGAGCCGGTAGTGCGGCGTGCGAGGTCTGCTCTCAGCGGAAGAGGGTTTTGGGAATGCTCAGGCAAGGGCCAGCCTGCACCCTTCCTGGCCGCTCCCACGGGAACCAGGCTACTTGCAATCCTTTCCCCCAATAGCAAGTGCCTTTTGGAGGGACGGCCGGAGTCAACGTGGGGTTTGCCCGCCCTCCAAAGTGTCAAGAGACCGCCGCACAGGCCTCTGACTGATTCTTAGAACAGGCAGCAAGAGTTGGGTAAGTCTGTCGAAAATTTGACAAAGTGTCAAAAATTAGACTTCCGAGAGCTCTTGGGCATGCACACAGGCCTGTCATTCAAGTGCTCTGCCCGCGGAACCGTTTTTCGGATGCCTTTCAAAGTGGTCCCGCGCCGCCATTTTGTTCTAAAAATCGTGTTCCCAGAAATCTCCGGGTACCCCGCCAACCTCACTGTGTCACAATGTCAAGTGGCACTGAATGGGTCTGAATTTCAAATTCGACTGCTTCGCTCTGGAACTCGAACCCGGCAAAACCGTTTGGATTTTTCCCGGTCCAGACTTCCGCGGCAGACAAAGTTAAAGTTTTCGGGCTGCAGACTCAAAACGACATCTGGCCAACCGCCGGGCTCAATTCGCCCAGTTCCTCCGGCACTTCGGAACTCATGTTCGGCATGAGTTTTTGAATCTTTCCCGATGCTTCGGCATTTTCCTCCGCTGACACTTAGAATATTTTTCACACTTGGCCGAAAATTTTTCTAAGTTTTTCTGGTTACTGATTTCTTCTTTTCGGGCATTTTTCTAAGTTTTCTTGGTTACTCATTTCTCATTTTCAAACATTTTTCTAAGTTTTTCTGGTTACTGATTTCTTCTTTTTGGGCATTTTTCTAAGTTTTCTTGGTTACTCATTTCTCATTTTCAAACATTTTTCTAAGTTTTTCTGGTTACTCATTTCTCATTTTCAAACATTTTTCTAAGTTTTTCTGGTTACTGATTTCTTCTTTTTGGGCATTTTTCTAAGTTTTCTTGGTTACTCATTTCTCATTTTCAAACATTTTTCTAAGTTTTTCTGGTTACTGATTTCTTCTTTTTGGGCATTTTTCTAAGTTTTCTTGGTTACTCATTTCTCATTTTCAAACATTTTTCTAAGTTTTCTTGGTTACTCATTTCTCATTTTCAAACATTTTTCTAAGTTTTTCTGGTTACTGATTTCTTCTTTTTGGGCATTTTTCTAAGTTTTCTTGGTTACTCATTTCTCATTTTCAAACATTTTTCTAAGTTTTTCTGGTTACTCATTTCTCATTTTCAAACATTTTTCTAAGTTTTTCTGGTTACTGATTTCTTCTTTTTGGGCATTTTTCTAAGTTTTCTTGGTTACTCATTTCTCATTTTCAAACATTTTTCTAAGTTTTTCTGGTTACTCATTTCTCATTTTCAAACATTTTTCTAAGTTTTTCTGGTTACTCATTTCTGCTTTTCCAACGTTTTACTAAGTTTTGCTGGTTACTGAGTTCACACTTTTAAACATTTTCGGGCATTTTTCTACGTTTTTCATGTTACTCATTTAGCACTTTCAGGCACTTTCCTATGCTTTCCTGCTTACTGATTTCACACTTTTAAGCATCTTCGGGCATGTTCCCTAAGTTTTGCAGTTCATTCGTTTGGGACAGTCAGGCAGCTTTCCTAAGCTTTCCTGGTAACCGAATTCACATTGTTGAGAACTTTGGAACCCTTCCCTAAGCTGTGCTGGTTACTCACTTTACCTCTTCAGACACTTGCCCCCGTTGTGACAGAGACCACTTCCCGACTCGGGAAATGCACCAAATTCGGCCTGAACTCAGAGGGCAGTCCCCCCTCGAAGGCGTGGAAGTCGGCAGAATCGCCGGGTCAAATCCGGCTGAGCTACCCGGCTTGGAAGCCTCAAAGTCGGTATGAGCTGTCAGGTTCACTCCCATCCCCGTTTGGACCACTTCCCGACTCGGGAAATTCACCAAATTCGGCCTGAACTCAGAGGACAGTCCCCCCTCGAAGGCGTGACAGTCGGCAGAACCGCCGGATCAAATCCGGCTGAGCTACCCGGCCCCGAAGCCTCAAAGTCGGTAAGAGCTGTCAGGTTCACTCCCATCCCCGTTTGGACCACTTCCCGACTCGGGAAATTCACCAAATTCGGCCTGAACTTATACAACAGTCCCCCCTCGAAGGCGTGACAGTCGGCAGAACCGCCGGATCAAATCCGGTTGAGCTACCCGGCGTGGAAGCCCCAAAGTCGGTAAGAGCTGTCAGGTTCACTCCCATCCCCGTTTGGACCACTTCCCGACTCGGGAAATTCACCAAATTCGGCCTGAACTTATACAACAGTCCCCCCTCGAAGGCGTGACAGTCGCTAGAACCGCCGGATCAAATCCGGTTGAGCTACCCGGCTTGGAAGCCCCAAAGTCGGTAAGAGCTGTCAGGTTCACTCCCATCCCCGTTTGGACCACTTCCCGACTTAGGAAATTCACCAAATTCGGCCTGAACTTAGAGGAGAGTCCCCGCTCGAAGGCGTGGAAGTCGGCAGAATCGCCGGGTCAAATCCGACTGAGCTACCCGGCCCCGAAGCCTCAATGTCGGTAAGAGCTGTCAGGTTCACTCCCATCCCCGTTTGGACCACTTCCCGACTCGGGAAATTCACCAAATTCGGCCTGAACTTAGACAACAGTCCCCCCTCGAAGCCGTGGCAGTCGCTAGAACCGCCGGATCAAATCCGGTTGAGCTACCCGGCTTGGAAGCCCCAAAGTCGGTATGAGCTGTCAGGTTCACTCCCATCCCCGTTTGGACCACTTCCCGACTTAGGAAAATCACCAAATTCGGCCTGAACTCAGAGGGCAGGCCCCCCTCGAAGGCCAGGCATTCGGCAGAACCGCCGGGTCAAATCCGACTGTGCTACCCGGCCCCAAAGCCTCAAAGTTGGTATGAGCAGTTAGGTTCACTCCCATCCCCGTTTGGACCACTTCCCGACTTAGGAAATTCACCAAATTCGGCCTGAACTTAGAGGAGAGTCCCCGCTCGAAGGCGTGGAAGTCGGCAGAAGCGCCGGGTCAAATCCGACTGAGCTACCCGGCCCCGAAGCCTCAATGTCGGTAAGAGCTGTCAGGTTCACTCCCATCCCCGTTTGGACCACTTCCCGACTCGGGAAATTCACCAAATTCGGCCTGAACTTAGACAACAGTCCCCCCTCGAAGCCGTGGCAGTCGCTAGAACCGCCGGATCAAATCCGGTTGAGCTACCCGGCTTGGAAGCCCCAAAGTCGGTATGAGCTGTCAGGTTCACTCCCATCCCCGTTTGGACCACTTCCCGACTTAGGAAATTCACCAAATTCGGCCTGAACTTAGAGGAGAGTCCCCGCTCGAAGGCGTGGAAGTCGGCAGAATCGCCGGGTCAAATCCGACTGAGCTACCCGGCCCCGAAGCCTCAATGTCGGTAAGAGCTGTCAGGTTCACTCCCATCCCCGTTTGGACCACTTCCCGACTCGGGAAATTCACCAAATTCGGCCTGAACTTAGACAACAGTCCCCCCTCGAAGCCGTGGCAGTCGCTAGAACCGCCGGATCAAATCCGGTTGAGCTACCCGGCTTGGAAGCCCCAAAGTCGGTATGAGCTGTCAGGTTCACTCCCATCCCCGTTTGGACCACTTCCCGACTTAGGAAAATCACCAAATTCGGCCTGAACTCAGAGGGCAGGCCCCCCTCGAAGGCCAGGCATTCGGCAGAACCGCCGGGTCAAATCCGACTGTGCTACCCGGCCCCAAAGCCTCAAAGTTGGTATGAGCAGTTAGGTTCACTCCCATCCCCGTTTGGACCACTTCCCGACTTAGGAAATTCACCAAATTCGGCCTGAACTTAGAGGAGAGTCCCCGCTCGAAGGCGTGGAAGTCGGCAGAATCGCCGGGTCAAATCCGACTGAGCTACCCGGCCCCGAAGCCTCAATGTCGGTAAGAGCTGTCAGGTTCACTCCCATCCCCGTTTGGACCACTTCCCGACTCGGGAAATTCACCAAATTCGGCCTGAACTTAGACAACAGTCCCCCCTCGAAGCCGTGGCAGTCGCTAGAACCGCCGGATCAAATCCGGTTGAGCTACCCGGCTTGGAAGCCCCAAAGTCGGTATGAGCTGTCAGGTTCACTCCCATCCCCGTTTGGACCACTTCCCGACTTAGGAAAATCACCAAATTCGGCCTGAACTCAGAGGGCAGGCCCCCCTCGAAGGCCAGGCATTCGGCAGAACCGCCGGGTCAAATCCGACTGTGCTACCCGGCCCCAAAGCCTCAAAGTTGGTATGAGCAGTTAGGTTCACTCCCAAACCCGTTGGGACCACTTCCCGACTTAGGAAATTCACCAAATTCGGCCTGAACTTAGACAACAGTCCCCCCTCGAAGGCGTGACAGTCGGTAGAACCGCCGGGTCAAATCCGGCTGAGCTACCCGATTTGGAAGCCTTCAACACAAAACCCATCCGGCAATGCCACTCAAAAAGGGCCCAAATTCAGAAACACCCCCTTCAATAGGTACCACTTCCTCGGAGACACTACCGGGACACGCTCCCCTCGGCGAAAATTAAGCCCCCACCACTAACTGAAGCCAACCGCAGCCCCAACTTCAACGGAGAAATCAGTAACCAATTCAAAAATGCACTTGGTTACTGATTTGTACTGCTTCAAAAATATTCTAAGTGTCGCTGGTTACTGATTTGTACTGCTCCAAAAATATTCTAAGTGTCACTGGTTACTGATTTGTACTGACTCAAAAATATTCTAAGTGTCGCTGGTTACTGATTTGTACTGACTGAAAAATATTCTAAGTGTCGCTGGTTACTGATTTGTACTGACTCAAAAATATTCTAAGTGTCAGTGGTTACTGATTTGTACTGCTCCAAAAATATTCTAAGTGTCGCTGGTTACTGATTTGTAATGCTCCAAAAATATTCTAAGTGTCGCTGGTTACTGATTTGTACTGCTTCAAAAATATTCTAAGTGTCAGCGGTTACTGATTTGTACTGCTTCAAAAATATTCTAAGTGTCGCTGGTTACTGATTTGTACTGCTTCAAAAATATTCTAAGTGTCAGTGGTTACTGATTTGTACTGCGTCAAAAATATTCTAAGTGTCGCTGGTTACTGATTTGTACTGCTGAAAAATATTCTAAGTGTCGCTGGTTACTGATTTGTACTGACTCAAAAATTTTCTAACCGCCGGGTCAAATCCGGACGGGTCAGCCGGCTTGGAAGCCTCAAGGTCGGTATGAGCTGTCAGATTCAACCCCATCACCATTTGGACCACTTCCCGACATAGGAAATTCACCAAATTCGGCATGAACTCAGAGGCAGTCCCCCCTCGAAGGCGACTGCTTCAAAAATATTCTAAGTGTCGCCGGTTACTGATTTGTACTGCTTCAAAAATATTCTAAGTGTCGCTGGTTACTGATTTGTACTGCTGAAAAATATTCTAAGTGTCGCTGGTTACTGATTTGTACTGCTCCAAAAATATTCTAAGTGTCGCTGGTTACTGATTTGTACTGCTGAAAAATATTCTAAGTGTCGCTGGTTACTGATTTGTACTGACTAACAAATATTCTATGTGTCGCTGGTTACTGTTTTGTACTGCTCAAAAATATTCTAAGTGTCGCTGGTTACTGATTTGTACTGCTTCAAAAATATTCTAAGTGTCGCTGGTTACTGATTTGTACTGCTTCAAAAATATTCTAAGTGTCAGTGGTTACTGATTTGTACTGCTCCAAAAATATTCTAAGTGTCAGTGGTTACTGATTTGTACTGCTTCAAAAATATTCTAAGTGTCGCTGGTTACTGATTTGTACTGCTTCAAAAATATTCTAAGTGTCAGTGGTTACTGATTTGTACTGCTCCAAAAATATTCTAAGTGTCGCTGGTTACTGATTTGTACTGCTTCAAAAATATTCTAAGTGTCAGCGGTTACTGATTTGTACTGCTTCAAAAATATTCTAAGTGTCAGTGGTTACTGATTTGTACTGCTTCAAAAATATTCTAAGTGTCGCTGGTTACTGATTTGTACTGCTTCAAAAATATTCTAAGTGTCAGCGGTTACTGATTTGTACTGCTTCAAAAATATTCTAAGTGTCGCTGGTTACTGATTTGTACTGCTCCAAAAATATTCTAAGTGTCGCTGGTTACTGATTTGTACTGACTCAAAAATATTCTAAGTGTCGCTGGTTACTGATTTGTACTGACTGAAAAATTTTCTAACCGCCGGGTCAAATCCGGCCGGGCCAGCCGGCTTGGAAGCCTCAAGGTCGGTATGAGCTGTCAGATTCAACCCCATCACCAT
>NW_026867450.1:471101-478601 GCF_020745735.1 Hemiscyllium ocellatum | reverse complement strand
CAAACCTGGGTGACGGGCACCACAGGGCGGCAGAGCCATCGCACTTGCCGGGTGGCAGAGGAAGGACCGGACTATGTACCATAGCGGCCAACCACTCCCAGAGCCGGTCGTGCGGGGCTCGAGGTCTGCTCTCAACGTCACATGCTTCTGTGAGTGCTCAGGCAAGGGTCAGACCACATCCTTCCTGGCAGCACCCAAAGCAACCAGGCCGCTCGTGTCTCTCGCCTTCATTTTTCGACACAAGCGCCTGAGGAGGGACGCCACCCCTCCCCTTGCGTCAAGAGACCTCCCCACCGGCCTCTGACTGATTCTTAGAACGGACGGAAAGAGTCGGGCAAGCCTGTCAAAGATTTGAGCGTATGTCAAAAGCTTTAGACTTCCGCGAACTCTCTGGCTTGCACTGAGACCCGAGGTCGATGTGCTCAGCACCACGGGGCCCCTTTCGCCTGCAGGTCCCGAGCCGCCAACATGTTCTTAGTATCGTGTTCCCCAAACCTGGGTGACGGGCACCACAGGGCGACAGAGCCATCGCACTTGCCGGGTGGCAGAGGAAGGACCGGACTATGTACAATAGCGGCCAACGACTCCCAGAGCCGGTTGTGCGGGGCTCGAGGTCTGCTCTCAACATCACATGCTTTTGGATGTGCTCAGGCAAGGGTCAGACCACATCCTTCCTGGCAGCACCCAAAGCAACCAGGCCGCTCGCGTCTCTCGCCTTCATTTTTCGACACAAGCGCCTGAGGAGGGACGCCACCCCTCCCCTTTGCGTCAAGAGACCTCCCCACCGGCCTCTGACTGATTCTTAGAACGGACGGAAAGAGTCGGGCAAGCCTGTCAAAGCTTTGAGCGAATGTCAAAAGCTTTAGACTTCCGCGAACTCTCCGGCTTGCACTGAGACGCGAGGTCGATGTGCTAAGCACCACGGGGCCCCTTTCGCCTGCAGGTCCCGAGCCGCCAACATGTTCTTAGTATCGTGTTCTCCAATCCTGGGTGACGGGCACCGCAGGGAGGCAGAGCCATCGCACTTGCCGGGTGGCAGAGGAAGGACCGGACTATGTACAATAGCGGCCAACGACTCCCAGAGCCGGTTGTGCGGCGTCTGCTCTCAGCCTAAGAGGCTTCTGGGAGTGCTCAGGCAAGGGTCAGCCTGCACCCTTGCTGGCAGCACCCAGGGGAACCAGGACGCTTGCATCTCTCGCCTTCATTTTCGACACAAGCGCCTGAGGAGGGACGCCACCCCTCCCCTTGCGTCAAGAGACCTCCCCACCAGCCTCTGACTGATTCTTAGAACGGACGGAAAGAGTCGGGCAAGCCTGTCAAAGCTTTGAGCGAATGTCAAAAGCTTTAGACTTCCGCGAACTCTCCGGCTTGCACTGAGACGCGAGGTCGATGTGCTAAGCACCACGGGGCCCCTTTCGCCTGCAGGTCCCGAGCCGCCAACATGTTCTTAGTATCGTGTTCTCCAAACCTGGGTGACGGGCACCGCAGGGAGGCAGAGCCATCGCACTTGCCGGGTGGCAGAGGAAGGACCGGACTATGTACAATAGCGGCCAACGACTCCCAGAGCCGGTAGTGCGGCGTCTGCTCTCAGCCTAAGAGGCTTCTGGGAGTGCTCAGGCAAGGGTCAGCCTGCACCCTTGCTGGCAGCACCCAGGGGAACCAGGACGCTTGCATCTCTCGCCTTCATTTTCGACACAAACGCCTGAGGAGGGAAGCCAACCCTCCGTGTGTCAAGAGACCGTCCCCGCCCCGGCCTCCGACTGATTCTTAGAACGGACGGAAAGAGTCAGGCAAGCCTGTTAAGACTTCCGCGAACTCTCCGGCTTGCACTGAGACGCGAGGTCGATGTGCTCAGCACCACGGGGCCCCTTTCGCCTGCAGGTCCCGAGCCGCCAACATGTTCTAAGTATCGTGTTCTCCAAACCTGGGTGACGGGCACCGCAGGGAGGCAGAGCCATCGCACTTGCCGGGTGGCAGAGGAAGGACCGGACTATGTACAATAGCGGCCAACGACTCCCAGAGCCGGTAGTGCGGCGCCTGCTCTCCGCCTAAGAGGCTTTTGGGAGTGCTCAGGCAAGGGTCAGCCTGCACCCTTGCTGGCAGCACCCAGGGGAACCAGGACGCTTGCATCTCTCGCCTTCATTTTCGACACAAACGCCTGAGGAGGGAAGCCAACCCTCCGTGTGTCAAGAGACCGTCCCCGCCCCGGCCTCCGACTGATTCTTAGAACGGACGGAAAGAGTCAGGCAAGCCTGTTAAGACTTCCGCGAACTCTCCGGCTTGCACTGAGACGCGAGGTCGATGTGCTCAGCACCACGGGGCCCCCTTCGCCTGCAGGTCCCGAGCCGCCAACATGTTCTAAGTATCGTGTTCCCCAAACCTGGGTGACGAGCACCGCAGGGAGGCAGAGCCATCGCACTTGCCGGGTGGCAGAGGAAGGACCGGACTATGTACAATAGCGGCCAACGACTCCCAGAGCCGGTAGTGCGGCGCCTGCTCTCAGCTTAAGAGGCTTTTGGGAGTGCTCAGGCAAGGGTCAGCCTGCACCCTTGCTGGCAGCACCCAGGGGAACCAGGACGCTTGCATCTCTCGCCTTCATTTTCGACACAAACACCTGAGGAGGGAAGCCAACCCTCCGTGTGTCAAGAGACCGTCCCCGCCCCGGCCTCCGACTGATTCTTAGAACGGACGGAAAGAGTCAGGCAAGCCTGTCAAAGAATTGAGCAGATGTCAAAATCTTTTAAGACTTCCGCGAACTCTCCGGCTTGCACTGAGACCCGAGGTCGATGTGCTCAGCACCACGGGGCCCCTTTCGCCTGCAGGTCCCGAGCCGCCAACATGTTCTAAGTATCGTGTTCCCCAAACCTGGGTGACGAGCACCGCAGGGCGGCAGAGCCATCGCACTTGCCGGGTGGCAGAGGAAGGACCGGACTATGTACAATAGCGGCCAACCACTCCCAGAGCCGGTAGTGCGGCGTGCGAGGTCTGCTCTCAGCGGAAGAGGGTTTTGGGAATGCTCAGGCAAGGGCCAGCCTGCACCCTTCCTGGCCGCTCCCACGGGAACCAGGCTACTTGCAATCCTTTCCCCCAATAGCAAGTGCCTTTTGGAGGGACGGCCGGAGTCAACGTGGGGTTTGCCCGCCCTCCAAAGTGTCAAGAGACCGCCGCACAGGCCTCTGACTGATTCTTAGAACAGGCAGCAAGAGTTGGGTAAGTCTGTCGAAAATTTGACAAAGTGTCAAAAATTAGACTTCCGAGAGCTCTTGGGCATGCACACAGGCCTGTCATTCAAGTGCTCTGCCCGCGGAACCGTTTTTCGGATGCCTTTCAAAGTGGTCCCGCGCCGCCATTTTGTTCTAAAAATCGTGTTCCCAGAAATCTCCGGGTACCCCGCCAACCTCACTGTGTCACAATGTCAAGTGGCACTGAATGGGTCTGAATTTCAAATTCGACTGCTTCGCTCTGGAACTCGAACCCGGCAAAACCGTTTGGATTTTTCCCGGTCCAGACTTCCGCGGCAGACAAAGTTAAAGTTTTCGGGCTGCAGACTCAAAACGACATCTGGCCAACCGCCGGGCTCAATTCGCCCAGTTCCTCCGGCACTTCGGAACTCATGTTCGGCATGAGTTTTTGAATCTTTCCCGATGCTTCGGCATTTTCCTCCGCTGACACTTAGAATATTTTTCACACTTGGCCGAAAATTTTTCTAAGTTTTTCTGGTTACTGATTTCTTCTTTTCGGGCATTTTTCTAAGTTTTCTTGGTTACTCATTTCTCATTTTCAAACATTTTTCTAAGTTTTTCTGGTTACTGATTTCTTCTTTTTGGGCATTTTTCTAAGTTTTCTTGGTTACTCATTTCTCATTTTCAAACATTTTTCTAAGTTTTTCTGGTTACTCATTTCTCATTTTCAAACATTTTTCTAAGTTTTTCTGGTTACTGATTTCTTCTTTTTGGGCATTTTTCTAAGTTTTCTTGGTTACTCATTTCTCATTTTCAAACATTTTTCTAAGTTTTTCTGGTTACTGATTTCTTCTTTTTGGGCATTTTTCTAAGTTTTCTTGGTTACTCATTTCTCATTTTCAAACATTTTTCTAAGTTTTCTTGGTTACTCATTTCTCATTTTCAAACATTTTTCTAAGTTTTTCTGGTTACTGATTTCTTCTTTTTGGGCATTTTTCTAAGTTTTCTTGGTTACTCATTTCTCATTTTCAAACATTTTTCTAAGTTTTTCTGGTTACTCATTTCTCATTTTCAAACATTTTTCTAAGTTTTTCTGGTTACTGATTTCTTCTTTTTGGGCATTTTTCTAAGTTTTCTTGGTTACTCATTTCTCATTTTCAAACATTTTTCTAAGTTTTTCTGGTTACTCATTTCTCATTTTCAAACATTTTTCTAAGTTTTTCTGGTTACTCATTTCTGCTTTTCCAACGTTTTACTAAGTTTTGCTGGTTACTGAGTTCACACTTTTAAACATTTTCGGGCATTTTTCTACGTTTTTCATGTTACTCATTTAGCACTTTCAGGCACTTTCCTATGCTTTCCTGCTTACTGATTTCACACTTTTAAGCATCTTCGGGCATGTTCCCTAAGTTTTGCAGTTCATTCGTTTGGGACAGTCAGGCAGCTTTCCTAAGCTTTCCTGGTAACCGAATTCACATTGTTGAGAACTTTGGAACCCTTCCCTAAGCTGTGCTGGTTACTCACTTTACCTCTTCAGACACTTGCCCCCGTTGTGACAGAGACCACTTCCCGACTCGGGAAATGCACCAAATTCGGCCTGAACTCAGAGGGCAGTCCCCCCTCGAAGGCGTGGAAGTCGGCAGAATCGCCGGGTCAAATCCGGCTGAGCTACCCGGCTTGGAAGCCTCAAAGTCGGTATGAGCTGTCAGGTTCACTCCCATCCCCGTTTGGACCACTTCCCGACTCGGGAAATTCACCAAATTCGGCCTGAACTCAGAGGACAGTCCCCCCTCGAAGGCGTGACAGTCGGCAGAACCGCCGGATCAAATCCGGCTGAGCTACCCGGCCCCGAAGCCTCAAAGTCGGTAAGAGCTGTCAGGTTCACTCCCATCCCCGTTTGGACCACTTCCCGACTCGGGAAATTCACCAAATTCGGCCTGAACTTATACAACAGTCCCCCCTCGAAGGCGTGACAGTCGGCAGAACCGCCGGATCAAATCCGGTTGAGCTACCCGGCTTGGAAGCCCCAAAGTCGGTAAGAGCTGTCAGGTTCACTCCCATCCCCGTTTGGACCACTTCCCGACTCGGGAAATTCACCAAATTCGGCCTGAACTTATACAACAGTCCCCCCTCGAAGGCGTGACAGTCGCTAGAACCGCCGGATCAAATCCGGTTGAGCTACCCGGCTTGGAAGCCCCAAAGTCGGTAAGAGCTGTCAGGTTCACTCCCATCCCCGTTTGGACCACTTCCCGACTTAGGAAATTCACCAAATTCGGCCTGAACTTAGAGGAGAGTCCCCGCTCGAAGGCGTGGAAGTCGGCAGAATCGCCGGGTCAAATCCGACTGAGCTACCCGGCCCCGAAGCCTCAATGTCGGTAAGAGCTGTCAGGTTCACTCCCATCCCCGTTTGGACCACTTCCCGACTCGGGAAATTCACCAAATTCGGCCTGAACTTAGACAACAGTCCCCCCTCGAAGCCGTGGCAGTCGCTAGAACCGCCGGATCAAATCCGGTTGAGCTACCCGGCTTGGAAGCCCCAAAGTCGGTATGAGCTGTCAGGTTCACTCCCATCCCCGTTTGGACCACTTCCCGACTTAGGAAAATCACCAAATTCGGCCTGAACTCAGAGGGCAGGCCCCCCTCGAAGGCCAGGCATTCGGCAGAACCGCCGGGTCAAATCCGACTGTGCTACCCGGCCCCAAAGCCTCAAAGTTGGTATGAGCAGTTAGGTTCACTCCCATCCCCGTTTGGACCACTTCCCGACTTAGGAAATTCACCAAATTCGGCCTGAACTTAGAGGAGAGTCCCCGCTCGAAGGCGTGGAAGTCGGCAGAATCGCCGGGTCAAATCCGACTGAGCTACCCGGCCCCGAAGCCTCAATGTCGGTAAGAGCTGTCAGGTTCACTCCCATCCCCGTTTGGACCACTTCCCGACTCGGGAAATTCACCAAATTCGGCCTGAACTTAGACAACAGTCCCCCCTCGAAGCCGTGGCAGTCGCTAGAACCGCCGGATCAAATCCGGTTGAGCTACCCGGCTTGGAAGCCCCAAAGTCGGTATGAGCTGTCAGGTTCACTCCCATCCCCGTTTGGACCACTTCCCGACTTAGGAAATTCACCAAATTCGGCCTGAACTTAGAGGAGAGTCCCCGCTCGAAGGCGTGGAAGTCGGCAGAATCGCCGGGTCAAATCCGACTGAGCTACCCGGCCCCGAAGCCTCAATGTCGGTAAGAGCTGTCAGGTTCACTCCCATCCCCGTTTGGACCACTTCCCGACTCGGGAAATTCACCAAATTCGGCCTGAACTTAGACAACAGTCCCCCCTCGAAGCCGTGGCAGTCGCTAGAACCGCCGGATCAAATCCGGTTGAGCTACCCGGCTTGGAAGCCCCAAAGTCGGTATGAGCTGTCAGGTTCACTCCCATCCCCGTTTGGACCACTTCCCGACTTAGGAAAATCACCAAATTCGGCCTGAACTCAGAGGGCAGGCCCCCCTCGAAGGCCAGGCATTCGGCAGAACCGCCGGGTCAAATCCGACTGTGCTACCCGGCCCCAAAGCCTCAAAGTTGGTATGAGCAGTTAGGTTCACTCCCATCCCCGTTTGGACCACTTCCCGACTTAGGAAATTCACCAAATTCGGCCTGAACTTAGAGGAGAGTCCCCGCTCGAAGGCGTGGAAGTCGGCAGAATCGCCGGGTCAAATCCGACTGAGCTACCCGGCCCCGAAGCCTCAATGTCGGTAAGAGCTGTCAGGTTCACTCCCATCCCCGTTTGGACCACTTCCCGACTCGGGAAATTCACCAAATTCGGCCTGAACTTAGACAACAGTCCCCCCTCGAAGCCGTGGCAGTCGCTAGAACCGCCGGATCAAATCCGGTTGAGCTACCCGGCTTGGAAGCCCCAAAGTCGGTATGAGCTGTCAGGTTCACTCCCATCCCCGTTTGGACCACTTCCCGACTTAGGAAAATCACCAAATTCGGCCTGAACTCAGAGGGCAGGCCCCCCTCGAAGGCCAGGCATTCGGCAGAACCGCCGGGTCAAATCCGACTGTGCTACCCGGCCCCAAAGCCTCAAAGTTGGTATGAGCAGTTAGGTTCACTCCCAAACCCGTTGGGACCACTTCCCGACTTAGGAAATTCACCAAATTCGGCCTGAACTTAGACAACAGTCCCCCCTCGAAGGCGTGACAGTCGGTAGAACCGCCGGGTCAAATCCGGCTGAGCTACCCGATTTGGAAGCCTTCAACACAAAACCCATCCGGCAATGCCACTCAAAAAGGGCCCAAATTCAGAAACACCCCCTTCAATAGGTACCACTTCCTC
>NW_026867450.1:451101-458601 GCF_020745735.1 Hemiscyllium ocellatum | reverse complement strand
GCGGCCAACCACTCCCAGAGCCGGTCGTGCGGGGCTCGAGGTCTGCTCTCAACGTCACATGCTTCTGTGAGTGCTCAGGCAAGGGTCAGACCACATCCTTCCTGGCAGCACCCAAAGCAACCAGGCCGCTCGTGTCTCTCGCCTTCATTTTTCGACACAAGCGCCTGAGGAGGGACGCCACCCCTCCCCTTGCGTCAAGAGACCTCCCCACCGGCCTCTGACTGATTCTTAGAACGGACGGAAAGAGTCGGGCAAGCCTGTCAAAGATTTGAGCGTATGTCAAAAGCTTTAGACTTCCGCGAACTCTCTGGCTTGCACTGAGACCCGAGGTCGATGTGCTCAGCACCACGGGGCCCCTTTCGCCTGCAGGTCCCGAGCCGCCAACATGTTCTTAGTATCGTGTTCCCCAAACCTGGGTGACGGGCACCACAGGGCGACAGAGCCATCGCACTTGCCGGGTGGCAGAGGAAGGACCGGACTATGTACAATAGCGGCCAACGACTCCCAGAGCCGGTTGTGCGGGGCTCGAGGTCTGCTCTCAACATCACATGCTTTTGGATGTGCTCAGGCAAGGGTCAGACCACATCCTTCCTGGCAGCACCCAAAGCAACCAGGCCGCTCGCGTCTCTCGCCTTCATTTTTCGACACAAGCGCCTGAGGAGGGACGCCACCCCTCCCCTTTGCGTCAAGAGACCTCCCCACCGGCCTCTGACTGATTCTTAGAACGGACGGAAAGAGTCGGGCAAGCCTGTCAAAGCTTTGAGCGAATGTCAAAAGCTTTAGACTTCCGCGAACTCTCCGGCTTGCACTGAGACGCGAGGTCGATGTGCTAAGCACCACGGGGCCCCTTTCGCCTGCAGGTCCCGAGCCGCCAACATGTTCTTAGTATCGTGTTCTCCAATCCTGGGTGACGGGCACCGCAGGGAGGCAGAGCCATCGCACTTGCCGGGTGGCAGAGGAAGGACCGGACTATGTACAATAGCGGCCAACGACTCCCAGAGCCGGTTGTGCGGCGTCTGCTCTCAGCCTAAGAGGCTTCTGGGAGTGCTCAGGCAAGGGTCAGCCTGCACCCTTGCTGGCAGCACCCAGGGGAACCAGGACGCTTGCATCTCTCGCCTTCATTTTCGACACAAGCGCCTGAGGAGGGACGCCACCCCTCCCCTTGCGTCAAGAGACCTCCCCACCAGCCTCTGACTGATTCTTAGAACGGACGGAAAGAGTCGGGCAAGCCTGTCAAAGCTTTGAGCGAATGTCAAAAGCTTTAGACTTCCGCGAACTCTCCGGCTTGCACTGAGACGCGAGGTCGATGTGCTAAGCACCACGGGGCCCCTTTCGCCTGCAGGTCCCGAGCCGCCAACATGTTCTTAGTATCGTGTTCTCCAAACCTGGGTGACGGGCACCGCAGGGAGGCAGAGCCATCGCACTTGCCGGGTGGCAGAGGAAGGACCGGACTATGTACAATAGCGGCCAACGACTCCCAGAGCCGGTAGTGCGGCGTCTGCTCTCAGCCTAAGAGGCTTCTGGGAGTGCTCAGGCAAGGGTCAGCCTGCACCCTTGCTGGCAGCACCCAGGGGAACCAGGACGCTTGCATCTCTCGCCTTCATTTTCGACACAAACGCCTGAGGAGGGAAGCCAACCCTCCGTGTGTCAAGAGACCGTCCCCGCCCCGGCCTCCGACTGATTCTTAGAACGGACGGAAAGAGTCAGGCAAGCCTGTTAAGACTTCCGCGAACTCTCCGGCTTGCACTGAGACGCGAGGTCGATGTGCTCAGCACCACGGGGCCCCTTTCGCCTGCAGGTCCCGAGCCGCCAACATGTTCTAAGTATCGTGTTCTCCAAACCTGGGTGACGGGCACCGCAGGGAGGCAGAGCCATCGCACTTGCCGGGTGGCAGAGGAAGGACCGGACTATGTACAATAGCGGCCAACGACTCCCAGAGCCGGTAGTGCGGCGCCTGCTCTCCGCCTAAGAGGCTTTTGGGAGTGCTCAGGCAAGGGTCAGCCTGCACCCTTGCTGGCAGCACCCAGGGGAACCAGGACGCTTGCATCTCTCGCCTTCATTTTCGACACAAACGCCTGAGGAGGGAAGCCAACCCTCCGTGTGTCAAGAGACCGTCCCCGCCCCGGCCTCCGACTGATTCTTAGAACGGACGGAAAGAGTCAGGCAAGCCTGTTAAGACTTCCGCGAACTCTCCGGCTTGCACTGAGACGCGAGGTCGATGTGCTCAGCACCACGGGGCCCCCTTCGCCTGCAGGTCCCGAGCCGCCAACATGTTCTAAGTATCGTGTTCCCCAAACCTGGGTGACGAGCACCGCAGGGAGGCAGAGCCATCGCACTTGCCGGGTGGCAGAGGAAGGACCGGACTATGTACAATAGCGGCCAACGACTCCCAGAGCCGGTAGTGCGGCGCCTGCTCTCAGCTTAAGAGGCTTTTGGGAGTGCTCAGGCAAGGGTCAGCCTGCACCCTTGCTGGCAGCACCCAGGGGAACCAGGACGCTTGCATCTCTCGCCTTCATTTTCGACACAAACACCTGAGGAGGGAAGCCAACCCTCCGTGTGTCAAGAGACCGTCCCCGCCCCGGCCTCCGACTGATTCTTAGAACGGACGGAAAGAGTCAGGCAAGCCTGTCAAAGAATTGAGCAGATGTCAAAATCTTTTAAGACTTCCGCGAACTCTCCGGCTTGCACTGAGACCCGAGGTCGATGTGCTCAGCACCACGGGGCCCCTTTCGCCTGCAGGTCCCGAGCCGCCAACATGTTCTAAGTATCGTGTTCCCCAAACCTGGGTGACGAGCACCGCAGGGCGGCAGAGCCATCGCACTTGCCGGGTGGCAGAGGAAGGACCGGACTATGTACAATAGCGGCCAACCACTCCCAGAGCCGGTAGTGCGGCGTGCGAGGTCTGCTCTCAGCGGAAGAGGGTTTTGGGAATGCTCAGGCAAGGGCCAGCCTGCACCCTTCCTGGCCGCTCCCACGGGAACCAGGCTACTTGCAATCCTTTCCCCCAATAGCAAGTGCCTTTTGGAGGGACGGCCGGAGTCAACGTGGGGTTTGCCCGCCCTCCAAAGTGTCAAGAGACCGCCGCACAGGCCTCTGACTGATTCTTAGAACAGGCAGCAAGAGTTGGGTAAGTCTGTCGAAAATTTGACAAAGTGTCAAAAATTAGACTTCCGAGAGCTCTTGGGCATGCACACAGGCCTGTCATTCAAGTGCTCTGCCCGCGGAACCGTTTTTCGGATGCCTTTCAAAGTGGTCCCGCGCCGCCATTTTGTTCTAAAAATCGTGTTCCCAGAAATCTCCGGGTACCCCGCCAACCTCACTGTGTCACAATGTCAAGTGGCACTGAATGGGTCTGAATTTCAAATTCGACTGCTTCGCTCTGGAACTCGAACCCGGCAAAACCGTTTGGATTTTTCCCGGTCCAGACTTCCGCGGCAGACAAAGTTAAAGTTTTCGGGCTGCAGACTCAAAACGACATCTGGCCAACCGCCGGGCTCAATTCGCCCAGTTCCTCCGGCACTTCGGAACTCATGTTCGGCATGAGTTTTTGAATCTTTCCCGATGCTTCGGCATTTTCCTCCGCTGACACTTAGAATATTTTTCACACTTGGCCGAAAATTTTTCTAAGTTTTTCTGGTTACTGATTTCTTCTTTTCGGGCATTTTTCTAAGTTTTCTTGGTTACTCATTTCTCATTTTCAAACATTTTTCTAAGTTTTTCTGGTTACTGATTTCTTCTTTTTGGGCATTTTTCTAAGTTTTCTTGGTTACTCATTTCTCATTTTCAAACATTTTTCTAAGTTTTTCTGGTTACTCATTTCTCATTTTCAAACATTTTTCTAAGTTTTTCTGGTTACTGATTTCTTCTTTTTGGGCATTTTTCTAAGTTTTCTTGGTTACTCATTTCTCATTTTCAAACATTTTTCTAAGTTTTTCTGGTTACTGATTTCTTCTTTTTGGGCATTTTTCTAAGTTTTCTTGGTTACTCATTTCTCATTTTCAAACATTTTTCTAAGTTTTCTTGGTTACTCATTTCTCATTTTCAAACATTTTTCTAAGTTTTTCTGGTTACTGATTTCTTCTTTTTGGGCATTTTTCTAAGTTTTCTTGGTTACTCATTTCTCATTTTCAAACATTTTTCTAAGTTTTTCTGGTTACTCATTTCTCATTTTCAAACATTTTTCTAATTTTTTCTGGTTACTGATTTCTTCTTTTTGGGCATTTTTCTAAGTTTTCTTGGTTACTCATTTCTCATTTTCAAACATTTTTCTAAGTTTTTCTGGTTACTCATTTCTCATTTTCAAACATTTTTCTAAGTTTTTCTGGTTACTCATTTCTGCTTTTCCAACGTTTTACTAAGTTTTGCTGGTTACTGAGTTCACACTTTTAAACATTTTCGGGCATTTTTCTACGTTTTTCATGTTACTCATTTAGCACTTTCAGGCACTTTCCTATGCTTTCCTGCTTACTGATTTCACACTTTTAAGCATCTTCGGGCATGTTCCCTAAGTTTTGCAGTTCATTCGTTTGGGACAGTCAGGCAGCTTTCCTAAGCTTTCCTGGTAACCGAATTCACATTGTTGAGAACTTTGGAACCCTTCCCTAAGCTGTGCTGGTTACTCACTTTACCTCTTCAGACACTTGCCCCCGTTGTGACAGAGACCACTTCCCGACTCGGGAAATGCACCAAATTCGGCCTGAACTCAGAGGGCAGTCCCCCCTCGAAGGCGTGGAAGTCGGCAGAATCGCCGGGTCAAATCCGGCTGAGCTACCCGGCTTGGAAGCCTCAAAGTCGGTATGAGCTGTCAGGTTCACTCCCATCCCCGTTTGGACCACTTCCCGACTCGGGAAATTCACCAAATTCGGCCTGAACTCAGAGGACAGTCCCCCCTCGAAGGCGTGACAGTCGGCAGAACCGCCGGATCAAATCCGGCTGAGCTACCCGGCCCCGAAGCCTCAAAGTCGGTAAGAGCTGTCAGGTTCACTCCCATCCCCGTTTGGACCACTTCCCGACTCGGGAAATTCACCAAATTCGGCCTGAACTTATACAACAGTCCCCCCTCGAAGGCGTGACAGTCGGCAGAACCGCCGGATCAAATCCGGTTGAGCTACCCGGCTTGGAAGCCCCAAAGTCGGTAAGAGCTGTCAGGTTCACTCCCATCCCCGTTTGGACCACTTCCCGACTCGGGAAATTCACCAAATTCGGCCTGAACTTATACAACAGTCCCCCCTCGAAGGCGTGACAGTCGCTAGAACCGCCGGATCAAATCCGGTTGAGCTACCCGGCTTGGAAGCCCCAAAGTCGGTAAGAGCTGTCAGGTTCACTCCCATCCCCGTTTGGACCACTTCCCGACTTAGGAAATTCACCAAATTCGGCCTGAACTTAGAGGAGAGTCCCCGCTCGAAGGCGTGGAAGTCGGCAGAATCGCCGGGTCAAATCCGACTGAGCTACCCGGCCCCGAAGCCTCAATGTCGGTAAGAGCTGTCAGGTTCACTCCCATCCCCGTTTGGACCACTTCCCGACTCGGGAAATTCACCAAATTCGGCCTGAACTTAGACAACAGTCCCCCCTCGAAGCCGTGGCAGTCGCTAGAACCGCCGGATCAAATCCGGTTGAGCTACCCGGCTTGGAAGCCCCAAAGTCGGTATGAGCTGTCAGGTTCACTCCCATCCCCGTTTGGACCACTTCCCGACTTAGGAAAATCACCAAATTCGGCCTGAACTCAGAGGGCAGGCCCCCCTCGAAGGCCAGGCATTCGGCAGAACCGCCGGGTCAAATCCGACTGTGCTACCCGGCCCCAAAGCCTCAAAGTTGGTATGAGCAGTTAGGTTCACTCCCATCCCCGTTTGGACCACTTCCCGACTTAGGAAATTCACCAAATTCGGCCTGAACTTAGAGGAGAGTCCCCGCTCGAAGGCGTGGAAGTCGGCAGAATCGCCGGGTCAAATCCGACTGAGCTACCCGGCCCCGAAGCCTCAATGTCGGTAAGAGCTGTCAGGTTCACTCCCATCCCCGTTTGGACCACTTCCCGACTCGGGAAATTCACCAAATTCGGCCTGAACTTAGACAACAGTCCCCCCTCGAAGCCGTGGCAGTCGCTAGAACCGCCGGATCAAATCCGGTTGAGCTACCCGGCTTGGAAGCCCCAAAGTCGGTAAGAGCTGTCAGGTTCACTCCCATCCCCGTTTGGACCACTTCCCGACTTAGGAAATTCACCAAATTCGGCCTGAACTTAGAGGAGAGTCCCCGCTCGAAGGCGTGGAAGTCGGCAGAATCGCCGGGTCAAATCCGTCTGAGCTACCCGGCCCCGAAGCCTCAATGTCGGTAAGAGCTGTCAGGTTCACTCCCATCCCCGTTTGGACCACTTCCCGACTCGGGAAATTCACCAAATTCGGCCTGAACTTAGACAACAGTCCCCCCTCGAAGCCGTGGCAGTCGCTAGAACCGCCGGATCAAATCCGGTTGAGCTACCCGGCTTGGAAGCCCCAAAGTCGGTATGAGCTGTCAGGTTCACTCCCATCCCCGTTTGGACCACTTCCCGACTTAGGAAAATCACCAAATTCGGCCTGAACTCAGAGGGCAGGCCCCCCTCGAAGGCCAGGCATTCGGCAGAACCGCCGGGTCAAATCCGACTGTGCTACCCGGCCCCAAAGCCTCAAAGTCGGTATGAGCAGTTAGGTTCACTCCCATCCCCGTTTGGACCACTTCCCGACTTAGGAAATTCACCAAATTCGGCCTGAACTTAGAGGAGAGTCCCCGCTCGAAGGCGTGGAAGTCGGCAGAATCGCCGGGTCAAATCCGACTGAGCTACCCGGCCCCGAAGCCTCAATGTCGGTAAGAGCTGTCAGGTTCACTCCCATCCCCGTTTGGACCACTTCCCGACTCGGGAAATTCACCAAATTCGGCCTGAACTTAGACAACAGTCCCCCCTCGAAGCCGTGGCAGTCGCTAGAACCGCCGGATCAAATCCGGTTGAGCTACCCGGCTTGGAAGCCCCAAAGTCGGTATGAGCTGTCAGGTTCACTCCCATCCCCGTTTGGACCACTTCCCGACTTAGGAAAATCACCAAATTCGGCCTGAACTCAGAGGGCAGGCCCCCCTCGAAGGCCAGGCATTCGGCAGAACCGCCGGGTCAAATCCGACTGTGCTACCCGGCCCCAAAGCCTCAAAGTTGGTATGAGCAGTTAGGTTCACTCCCAAACCCGTTGGGACCACTTCCCGACTTAGGAAATTCACCAAATTCGGCCTGAACTTAGACAACAGTCCCCCCTCGAAGGCGTGACAGTCGGTAGAACCGCCGGGTCAAATCCGGCTGAGCTACCCGATTTGGAAGCCTTCAACACAAAACCCATCCGGCAATGCCACTCAAAAAGGGCCCAAATTCAGAAACACCCCCTTCAATAGGTACCACTTCCTCGGAGACACTACCGGGACACGCTCCCCTCGGCGAAAATTAAGCCCCCACCACTAACTGAAGCCAACCGCAGCCCCAACTTCAAC
>NW_026867450.1:426101-433601 GCF_020745735.1 Hemiscyllium ocellatum | reverse complement strand
CCTCCCCTTTGCGTCAAGAGACCTCCCCACCGGCCTCTGACTGATTCTTAGAACGGACGGAAAGAGTCGGGCAAGCCTGTCAAAGCTTTGAGCGAATGTCAAAAGCTTTAGACTTCCGCGAACTCTCCGGCTTGCACTGAGACGCGAGGTCGATGTGCTAAGCACCACGGGGCCCCTTTCGCCTGCAGGTCCCGAGCCGCCAACATGTTCTTAGTATCGTGTTCTCCAATCCTGGGTGACGGGCACCGCAGGGAGGCAGAGCCATCGCACTTGCCGGGTGGCAGAGGAAGGACCGGACTATGTACAATAGCGGCCAACGACTCCCAGAGCCGGTTGTGCGGCGTCTGCTCTCAGCCTAAGAGGCTTCTGGGAGTGCTCAGGCAAGGGTCAGCCTGCACCCTTGCTGGCAGCACCCAGGGGAACCAGGACGCTTGCATCTCTCGCCTTCATTTTCGACACAAGCGCCTGAGGAGGGACGCCACCCCTCCCCTTGCGTCAAGAGACCTCCCCACCAGCCTCTGACTGATTCTTAGAACGGACGGAAAGAGTCGGGCAAGCCTGTCAAAGCTTTGAGCGAATGTCAAAAGCTTTAGACTTCCGCGAACTCTCCGGCTTGCACTGAGACGCGAGGTCGATGTGCTAAGCACCACGGGGCCCCTTTCGCCTGCAGGTCCCGAGCCGCCAACATGTTCTTAGTATCGTGTTCTCCAAACCTGGGTGACGGGCACCGCAGGGAGGCAGAGCCATCGCACTTGCCGGGTGGCAGAGGAAGGACCGGACTATGTACAATAGCGGCCAACGACTCCCAGAGCCGGTAGTGCGGCGTCTGCTCTCAGCCTAAGAGGCTTCTGGGAGTGCTCAGGCAAGGGTCAGCCTGCACCCTTGCTGGCAGCACCCAGGGGAACCAGGACGCTTGCATCTCTCGCCTTCATTTTCGACACAAACGCCTGAGGAGGGAAGCCAACCCTCCGTGTGTCAAGAGACCGTCCCCGCCCCGGCCTCCGACTGATTCTTAGAACGGACGGAAAGAGTCAGGCAAGCCTGTTAAGACTTCCGCGAACTCTCCGGCTTGCACTGAGACGCGAGGTCGATGTGCTCAGCACCACGGGGCCCCTTTCGCCTGCAGGTCCCGAGCCGCCAACATGTTCTAAGTATCGTGTTCTCCAAACCTGGGTGACGGGCACCGCAGGGAGGCAGAGCCATCGCACTTGCCGGGTGGCAGAGGAAGGACCGGACTATGTACAATAGCGGCCAACGACTCCCAGAGCCGGTAGTGCGGCGCCTGCTCTCCGCCTAAGAGGCTTTTGGGAGTGCTCAGGCAAGGGTCAGCCTGCACCCTTGCTGGCAGCACCCAGGGGAACCAGGACGCTTGCATCTCTCGCCTTCATTTTCGACACAAACGCCTGAGGAGGGAAGCCAACCCTCCGTGTGTCAAGAGACCGTCCCCGCCCCGGCCTCCGACTGATTCTTAGAACGGACGGAAAGAGTCAGGCAAGCCTGTTAAGACTTCCGCGAACTCTCCGGCTTGCACTGATACGCGAGGTCGATGTGCTCAGCACCACGGGGCCCCCTTCGCCTGCAGGTCCCGAGCCGCCAACATGTTCTAAGTATCGTGTTCCCCAAACCTGGGTGACGAGCACCGCAGGGAGGCAGAGCCATCGCACTTGCCGGGTGGCAGAGGAAGGACCGGACTATGTACAATAGCGGCCAACGACTCCCAGAGCCGGTAGTGCGGCGCCTGCTCTCAGCTTAAGAGGCTTTTGGGAGTGCTCAGGCAAGGGTCAGCCTGCACCCTTGCTGGCAGCACCCAGGGGAACCAGGACGCTTGCATCTCTCGCCTTCATTTTCGACACAAACACCTGAGGAGGGAAGCCAACCCTCCGTGTGTCAAGAGACCGTCCCCGCCCCGGCCTCCGACTGATTCTTAGAACGGACGGAAAGAGTCAGGCAAGCCTGTCAAAGAATTGAGCAGATGTCAAAATCTTTTAAGACTTCCGCGAACTCTCCGGCTTGCACTGAGACCCGAGGTCGATGTGCTCAGCACCACGGGGCCCCTTTCGCCTGCAGGTCCCGAGCCGCCAACATGTTCTAAGTATCGTGTTCCCCAAACCTGGGTGACGAGCACCGCAGGGCGGCAGAGCCATCGCACTTGCCGGGTGGCAGAGGAAGGACCGGACTATGTACAATAGCGGCCAACCACTCCCAGAGCCGGTAGTGCGGCGTGCGAGGTCTGCTCTCAGCGGAAGAGGGTTTTGGGAATGCTCAGGCAAGGGCCAGCCTGCACCCTTCCTGGCCGCTCCCACGGGAACCAGGCTACTTGCAATCCTTTCCCCCAATAGCAAGTGCCTTTTGGAGGGACGGCCGGAGTCAACGTGGGGTTTGCCCGCCCTCCAAAGTGTCAAGAGACCGCCGCACAGGCCTCTGACTGATTCTTAGAACAGGCAGCAAGAGTTGGGTAAGTCTGTCGAAAATTTGACAAAGTGTCAAAAATTAGACTTCCGAGAGCTCTTGGGCATGCACACAGGCCTGTCATTCAAGTGCTCTGCCCGCGGAACCGTTTTTCGGATGCCTTTCAAAGTGGTCCCGCGCCGCCATTTTGTTCTAAAAATCGTGTTCCCAGAAATCTCCGGGTACCCCGCCAACCTCACTGTGTCACAATGTCAAGTGGCACTGAATGGGTCTGAATTTCAAATTCGACTGCTTCGCTCTGGAACTCGAACCCGGCAAAACCGTTTGGATTTTTCCCGGTCCAGACTTCCGCGGCAGACAAAGTTAAAGTTTTCGGGCTGCAGACTCAAAACGACATCTGGCCAACCGCCGGGCTCAATTCGCCCAGTTCCTCCGGCACTTCGGAACTCATGTTCGGCATGAGTTTTTGAATCTTTCCCGATGCTTCGGCATTTTCCTCCGCTGACACTTAGAATATTTTTCACACTTGGCCGAAAATTTTTCTAAGTTTTTCTGGTTACTGATTTCTTCTTTTCGGGCATTTTTCTAAGTTTTCTTGGTTACTCATTTCTCATTTTCAAACATTTTTCTAAGTTTTTCTGGTTACTGATTTCTTCTTTTTGGGCATTTTTCTAAGTTTTCTTGGTTACTCATTTCTCATTTTCAAACATTTTTCTAAGTTTTTCTGGTTACTCATTTCTCATTTTCAAACATTTTTCTAAGTTTTTCTGGTTACTGATTTCTTCTTTTTGGGCATTTTTCTAAGTTTTCTTGGTTACTCATTTCTCATTTTCAAACATTTTTCTAAGTTTTTCTGGTTACTGATTTCTTCTTTTTGGGCATTTTTCTAAGTTTTCTTGGTTACTCATTTCTCATTTTCAAACATTTTTCTAAGTTTTCTTGGTTACTCATTTCTCATTTTCAAACATTTTTCTAAGTTTTTCTGGTTACTGATTTCTTCT
This sequence comes from Hemiscyllium ocellatum, assembly GCF_020745735.1. Taxonomy (NCBI): domain Eukaryota; kingdom Metazoa; phylum Chordata; class Chondrichthyes; order Orectolobiformes; family Hemiscylliidae; genus Hemiscyllium; species Hemiscyllium ocellatum. The sequence goes on along the minus strand of NW_026867450.1, from coordinate 430,191 downwards.
TTTTGGGCATTTTTCTAAGTTTTCTTGGTTACTCATTTCTCATTTTCAAACATTTTTCTAAGTTTTTCTGGTTACTCATTTCTCATTTTCAAACATTTTTCTAAGTTTTTCTGGTTACTGATTTCTTCTTTTTGGGCATTTTTCTAAGTTTTCTTGGTTACTCATTTCTCATTTTCAAACATTTTTCTAAGTTTTTCTGGTTACTCATTTCTCATTTTCAAACATTTTTCTAAGTTTTTCTGGTTACTCATTTCTGCTTTTCCAACGTTTTACTAAGTTTTGCTGGTTACTGAGTTCACACTTTTAAACATTTTCGGGCATTTTTCTACGTTTTTCATGTTACTCATTTAGCACTTTCAGGCACTTTCCTATGCTTTCCTGCTTACTGATTTCACACTTTTAAGCATCTTCGGGCATGTTCCCTAAGTTTTGCAGTTCATTCGTTTGGGACAGTCAGGCAGCTTTCCTAAGCTTTCCTGGTAACCGAATTCACATTGTTGAGAACTTTGGAACCCTTCCCTAAGCTGTGCTGGTTACTCACTTTACCTCTTCAGACACTTGCCCCCGTTGTGACAGAGACCACTTCCCGACTCGGGAAATGCACCAAATTCGGCCTGAACTCAGAGGGCAGTCCCCCCTCGAAGGCGTGGAAGTCGGCAGAATCGCCGGGTCAAATCCGGCTGAGCTACCCGGCTTGGAAGCCTCAAAGTCGGTATGAGCTGTCAGGTTCACTCCCATCCCCGTTTGGACCACTTCCCGACTCGGGAAATTCACCAAATTCGGCCTGAACTCAGAGGACAGTCCCCCCTCGAAGGCGTGACAGTCGGCAGAACCGCCGGATCAAATCCGGCTGAGCTACCCGGCCCCGAAGCCTCAAAGTCGGTAAGAGCTGTCAGGTTCACTCCCATCCCCGTTTGGACCACTTCCCGACTCGGGAAATTCACCAAATTCGGCCTGAACTTATACAACAGTCCCCCCTCGAAGGCGTGACAGTCGGCAGAACCGCCGGATCAAATCCGGGTGAGCTACCCGGCTTGGAAGCCCCAAAGTCGGTAAGAGCTGTCAGGTTCACTCCCATCCCCGTTTGGACCACTTCCCGACTCGGGAAATTCACCAAATTCGGCCTGAACTTATACAACAGTCCCCCCTCGAAGGCGTGACAGTCGCAAGAACCGCCGGATCAAATCCGGGTGAGCTACCCGGCTTGGAAGCCCCAAAGTCGGTAAGAGCTGTCAGGTTCACTCCCATCCCCGTTTGGACCACTTCCCGACTTAGGAAATTCACCAAATTCGGCCTGAACTTAGACGAGAGTCCCCCCTCGAAGGCGTGGAAGTCGGCAGAATCGCCGGGTCAAATCCGACTGAGCTACCCGGCACCGAAGCCTCAATGTCGGTAAGAGCTGTCAGGTTCACTCCCATCCCCGTTTGGACCACTTCCCGACTCGGGAAATTCACCAAATTCGGCCTGAACTTAGACAACAGTCCCCCCTCGAAGCCGTGGCAGTCGCTAGAACCGCCGGATCAAATCCGGTTGAGCTACCCGGCTTGGAAGCCCCAAAGTCGGTATGAGCTGTCAGGTTCACTCCCATCCCCGTTTGGACCACTTCCCGACTTAGGAAAATCACCAAATTCGGCCTGAACTCAGAGGGCAGGCCCCCCTCGAAGGCCAGGCATTCGGCAGAACCGCCGGGTCAAATCCGACTGTGCTACCCGGCCCCAAAGCCTCAAAGTTGGTATGAGCAGTTAGGTTCACTCCCATCCCCGTTTGGACCACTTCCCGACTTAGGAAATTCACCAAATTCGGCCTGAACTTAGAGGAGAGTCCCCGCTCGAAGGCGTGGAAGTCGGCAGAATCGCCGGGTCAAATCCGACTGAGCTACCCGGCCCCGAAGCCTCAATGTCGGTAAGAGCTGTCAGGTTCACTCCCATCCCCGTTTGGACCACTTCCCGACTCGGGAAATTCACCAAATTCGGCCTGAACTTAGACAACAGTCCCCCCTCGAAGCCGTGGCAGTCGCTAGAACCGCCGGATCAAATCCGGTTGAGCTACCCGGCTTGGAAGCCCCAAAGTCGGTATGAGCTGTCAGGTTCACTCCCATCCCCGTTTGGACCACTTCCCGACTTAGGAAATTCACCAAATTCGGCCTGAACTTAGAGGAGAGTCCCCCCTCGAAGGCGTGGAAGTCGGCAGAATCGCCGGGTCAAATCCGACTGAGCTACCCGGCCCCGAAGCCTCAAAGTCGGTAAGAGCTGTCAGGTTCACTCCCATCCCCGTTTGGACCACTTCCCGACTCGGGAAATTCACCAAATTCGGCCTGAACTTAGACAACAGTCCCCCCTCGAAGCCGTGGCAGTCGCTAGAACCGCCGGATCAAATCCGGTTGAGCTACCCGGCTTGGAAGCCCCAAAGTCGGTATGAGCTGTCAGGTTCACTCCCATCCCCGTTTGGACCACTTCCCGACTTAGGAAAATCACCAAATTCGGCCTGAACTCAGAGGGCAGGCCCCCCTCGAAGGCCAGGCATTCGGCAGAACCGCCGGGTCAAATCCGACTGTGCTACCCGGCCCCAAAGCCTCAAAGTTGGTATGAGCAGTTAGGTTCACTCCCATCCCCGTTTGGACCACTTCCCGACTTAGGAAATTCACCAAATTCGGCCTGAACTTAGAGGAGAGTCCCCGCTCGAAGGCGTGGAAGTCGGCAGAATCGCCGGGTCAAATCCGACTGAGCTACCCGGCCCCGAAGCCTCAATGTCGGTAAGAGCTGTCAGGTTCACTCCCATCCCCGTTTGGACCACTTCCCGACTCGGGAAATTCACCAAATTCGGCCTGAACTTAGACAACAGTCCCCCCTCGAAGCCGTGGCAGTCGCTAGAACCGCCGGATCAAATCCGGTTGAGCTACCCGGCTTGGAAGCCCCAAAGTCGGTATGAGCTGTCAGGTTCACTCCCATCCCCGTTTGGACCACTTCCCGACTTAGGAAAATCACCAAATTCGGCCTGAACTCAGAGGGCAGGCCCCCCTCGAAGGCCAGGCATTCGGCAGAACCGCCGGGTCAAATCCGACTGTGCTACCCGGCCCCAAAGCCTCAAAGTTGGTATGAGCAGTTAGGTTCACTCCCAAACCCGTTGGGACCACTTCCCGACTTAGGAAATTCACCAAATTCGGCCTGAACTTAGACAACAGTCCCCCCTCGAAGGCGTGACAGTCGGTAGAACCGCCGGGTCAAATCCGGCTGAGCTACCCGATTTGGAAGCCTTCAACACAAAACCCATCCGGCAATGCCACTCAAAAAGGGCCCAAATTCAGAAACACCCCCTTCAATAGGTACCACTTCCTCGGAGACACTACCGGGACACGCTCCCCTCGGCGAAAATTAAGCCCCCACCACTAACTGAAGCCAACCGCAGCCCCAACTTCAACGGAGAAATCAGTAACCAATTCAAAAATGCACTTGGTTACTGATTTGTACTGCTTCAAAAATATTCTAAGTGTCGCTGGTTACTGATTTGTACTGCTCCAAAAATATTCTAAGTGTCACTGGTTACTGATTTGTACTGCTCAAAAATATTCTAAGTGTCGCTGGTTACTGATTTGTACTGCTGAAAAATATTCTAAGTGTCGCTGGTTACTGATTTGTACTGCTCAAAAATATTCTAAGTGTCAGTGGTTACTGATTTGTACTGCTCCAAAAATATTCTAAGTGTCGCTGGTTACTGATTTGTACTGCTCCAAAAATATTCTAAGTGTCGCTGGTTACTGATTTGTACTGCTTCAAAAATATTCTAAGTGTCAGCGGTTACTGATTTGTACTGCTTCAAAAATATTCTAAGTGTCGCTGGTTACTGATTTGTACTGCTTCAAAAATATTCTAAGTGTCAGTGGTTACTGATTTGTACTGCGTCAAAAATATTCTAAGTGTCGCTGGTTACTGATTTGTACTGCTGAAAAATATTCTAAGTGTCGCTGGTTACTGATTTGTACTGACTCAAAAATTTTCTAACCGTCGGGTCAAATCCGGACGGGCCAGCCGGCTTGGAAGCCTCAAGGTCGGTATGAGCTGTCAGATTCAACCCCATCACCATTTGGACCACT
>NW_026867450.1:406101-413601 GCF_020745735.1 Hemiscyllium ocellatum | reverse complement strand
CAAAGCTTTGAGCGAATGTCAAAAGCTTTAGACTTCCGCGAACTCTCCGGCTTGCACTGAGACGCGAGGTCGATGTGCTAAGCACCACGGGGCCCCTTTCGCCTGCAGGTCCCGAGCCGCCAACATGTTCTTAGTATCGTGTTCTCCAATCCTGGGTGACGGGCACCGCAGGGAGGCAGAGCCATCGCACTTGCCGGGTGGCAGAGGAAGGACCGGACTATGTACAATAGCGGCCAACGACTCCCAGAGCCGGTTGTGCGGCGTCTGCTCTCAGCCTAAGAGGCTTCTGGGAGTGCTCAGGCAAGGGTCAGCCTGCACCCTTGCTGGCAGCACCCAGGGGAACCAGGACGCTTGCATCTCTCGCCTTCATTTTCGACACAAGCGCCTGAGGAGGGACGCCACCCCTCCCCTTGCGTCAAGAGACCTCCCCACCAGCCTCTGACTGATTCTTAGAACGGACGGAAAGAGTCGGGCAAGCCTGTCAAAGCTTTGAGCGAATGTCAAAAGCTTTAGACTTCCGCGAACTCTCCGGCTTGCACTGAGACGCGAGGTCGATGTGCTAAGCACCACGGGGCCCCTTTCGCCTGCAGGTCCCGAGCCGCCAACATGTTCTTAGTATCGTGTTCTCCAAACCTGGGTGACGGGCACCGCAGGGAGGCAGAGCCATCGCACTTGCCGGGTGGCAGAGGAAGGACCGGACTATGTACAATAGCGGCCAACGACTCCCAGAGCCGGTAGTGCGGCGTCTGCTCTCAGCCTAAGAGGCTTCTGGGAGTGCTCAGGCAAGGGTCAGCCTGCACCCTTGCTGGCAGCACCCAGGGGAACCAGGACGCTTGCATCTCTCGCCTTCATTTTCGACACAAACGCCTGAGGAGGGAAGCCAACCCTCCGTGTGTCAAGAGACCGTCCCCGCCCCGGCCTCCGACTGATTCTTAGAACGGACGGAAAGAGTCAGGCAAGCCTGTTAAGACTTCCGCGAACTCTCCGGCTTGCACTGAGACGCGAGGTCGATGTGCTCAGCACCACGGGGCCCCTTTCGCCTGCAGGTCCCGAGCCGCCAACATGTTCTAAGTATCGTGTTCTCCAAACCTGGGTGACGGGCACCGCAGGGAGGCAGAGCCATCGCACTTGCCGGGTGGCAGAGGAAGGACCGGACTATGTACAATAGCGGCCAACGACTCCCAGAGCCGGTAGTGCGGCGCCTGCTCTCCGCCTAAGAGGCTTTTGGGAGTGCTCAGGCAAGGGTCAGCCTGCACCCTTGCTGGCAGCACCCAGGGGAACCAGGACGCTTGCATCTCTCGCCTTCATTTTCGACACAAACGCCTGAGGAGGGAAGCCAACCCTCCGTGTGTCAAGAGACCGTCCCCGCCCCGGCCTCCGACTGATTCTTAGAACGGACGGAAAGAGTCAGGCAAGCCTGTTAAGACTTCCGCGAACTCTCCGGCTTGCACTGAGACGCGAGGTCGATGTGCTCAGCACCACGGGGCCCCCTTCGCCTGCAGGTCCCGAGCCGCCAACATGTTCTAAGTATCGTGTTCCCCAAACCTGGGTGACGAGCACCGCAGGGAGGCAGAGCCATCGCACTTGCCGGGTGGCAGAGGAAGGACCGGACTATGTACAATAGCGGCCAACGACTCCCAGAGCCGGTAGTGCGGCGCCTGCTCTCAGCTTAAGAGGCTTTTGGGAGTGCTCAGGCAAGGGTCAGCCTGCACCCTTGCTGGCAGCACCCAGGGGAACCAGGACGCTTGCATCTCTCGCCTTCATTTTCGACACAAACACCTGAGGAGGGAAGCCAACCCTCCGTGTGTCAAGAGACCGTCCCCGCCCCGGCCTCCGACTGATTCTTAGAACGGACGGAAAGAGTCAGGCAAGCCTGTCAAAGAATTGAGCAGATGTCAAAATCTTTTAAGACTTCCGCGAACTCTCCGGCTTGCACTGAGACCCGAGGTCGATGTGCTCAGCACCACGGGGCCCCTTTCGCCTGCAGGTCCCGAGCCGCCAACATGTTCTAAGTATCGTGTTCCCCAAACCTGGGTGACGAGCACCGCAGGGCGGCAGAGCCATCGCACTTGCCGGGTGGCAGAGGAAGGACCGGACTATGTACAATAGCGGCCAACCACTCCCAGAGCCGGTAGTGCGGCGTGCGAGGTCTGCTCTCAGCGGAAGAGGGTTTTGGGAATGCTCAGGCAAGGGCCAGCCTGCACCCTTCCTGGCCGCTCCCACGGGAACCAGGCTACTTGCAATCCTTTCCCCCAATAGCAAGTGCCTTTTGGAGGGACGGCCGGAGTCAACGTGGGGTTTGCCCGCCCTCCAAAGTGTCAAGAGACCGCCGCACAGGCCTCTGACTGATTCTTAGAACAGGCAGCAAGAGTTGGGTAAGTCTGTCGAAAATTTGACAAAGTGTCAAAAATTAGACTTCCGAGAGCTCTTGGGCATGCACACAGGCCTGTCATTCAAGTGCTCTGCCCGCGGAACCGTTTTTCGGATGCCTTTCAAAGTGGTCCCGCGCCGCCATTTTGTTCTAAAAATCGTGTTCCCAGAAATCTCCGGGTACCCCGCCAACCTCACTGTGTCACAATGTCAAGTGGCACTGAATGGGTCTGAATTTCAAATTCGACTGCTTCGCTCTGGAACTCGAACCCGGCAAAACCGTTTGGATTTTTCCCGGTCCAGACTTCCGCGGCAGACAAAGTTAAAGTTTTCGGGCTGCAGACTCAAAACGACATCTGGCCAACCGCCGGGCTCAATTCGCCCAGTTCCTCCGGCACTTCGGAACTCATGTTCGGCATGAGTTTTTGAATCTTTCCCGATGCTTCGGCATTTTCCTCCGCTGACACTTAGAATATTTTTCACACTTGGCCGAAAATTTTTCTAAGTTTTTCTGGTTACTGATTTCTTCTTTTCGGGCATTTTTCTAAGTTTTCTTGGTTACTCATTTCTCATTTTCAAACATTTTTCTAAGTTTTTCTGGTTACTGATTTCTTCTTTTTGGGCATTTTTCTAAGTTTTCTTGGTTACTCATTTCTCATTTTCAAACATTTTTCTAAGTTTTTCTGGTTACTCATTTCTCATTTTCAAACATTTTTCTAAGTTTTTCTGGTTACTGATTTCTTCTTTTTGGGCATTTTTCTAAGTTTTCTTGGTTACTCATTTCTCATTTTCAAACATTTTTCTAAGTTTTTCTGGTTACTGATTTCTTCTTTTTGGGCATTTTTCTAAGTTTTCTTGGTTACTCATTTCTCATTTTCAAACATTTTTCTAAGTTTTCTTGGTTACTCATTTCTCATTTTCAAACATTTTTCTAAGTTTTTCTGGTTACTGATTTCTTCTTTTTGGGCATTTTTCTAAGTTTTCTTGGTTACTCATTTCTCATTTTCAAACATTTTTCTAAGTTTTTCTGGTTACTCATTTCTCATTTTCAAACATTTTTCTAAGTTTTTCTGGTTACTGATTTCTTCTTTTTGGGCATTTTTCTAAGTTTTCTTGGTTACTCATTTCTCATTTTCAAACATTTTTCTAAGTTTTTCTGGTTACTCATTTCTCATTTTCAAACATTTTTCTAAGTTTTTCTGGTTACTCATTTCTGCTTTTCCAACGTTTTACTAAGTTTTGCTGGTTACTGAGTTCACACTTTTAAACATTTTCGGGCATTTTTCTACGTTTTTCATGTTACTCATTTAGCACTTTCAGGCACTTTCCTATGCTTTCCTGCTTACTGATTTCACACTTTTAAGCATCTTCGGGCATGTTCCCTAAGTTTTGCAGTTCATTCGTTTGGGACAGTCAGGCAGCTTTCCTAAGCTTTCCTGGTAACCGAATTCACATTGTTGAGAACTTTGGAACCCTTCCCTAAGCTGTGCTGGTTACTCACTTTACCTCTTCAGACACTTGCCCCCGTTGTGACAGAGACCACTTCCCGACTCGGGAAATGCACCAAATTCGGCCTGAACTCAGAGGGCAGTCCCCCCTCGAAGGCGTGGAAGTCGGCAGAATCGCCGGGTCAAATCCGGCTGAGCTACCCGGCTTGGAAGCCTCAAAGTCGGTATGAGCTGTCAGGTTCACTCCCATCCCCGTTTGGACCACTTCCCGACTCGGGAAATTCACCAAATTCGGCCTGAACTCAGAGGACAGTCCCCCCTCGAAGGCGTGACAGTCGGCAGAACCGCCGGATCAAATCCGGCTGAGCTACCCGGCCCCGAAGCCTCAAAGTCGGTAAGAGCTGTCAGGTTCACTCCCATCCCCGTTTGGACCACTTCCCGACTCGGGAAATTCACCAAATTCGGCCTGAACTTATACAACAGTCCCCCCTCGAAGGCGTGACAGTCGGCAGAACCGCCGGATCAAATCCGGTTGAGCTACCCGGCTTGGAAGCCCCAAAGTCGGTAAGAGCTGTCAGGTTCACTCCCATCCCCGTTTGGACCACTTCCCGACTCGGGAAATTCACCAAATTCGGCCTGAACTTATACAACAGTCCCCCCTCGAAGGCGTGACAGTCGCTAGAACCGCCGGATCAAATCCGGTTGAGCTACCCGGCTTGGAAGCCCCAAAGTCGGTAAGAGCTGTCAGGTTCACTCCCATCCCCGTTTGGACCACTTCCCGACTTAGGAAATTCACCAAATTCGGCCTGAACTTAGAGGAGAGTCCCCGCTCGAAGGCGTGGAAGTCGGCAGAATCGCCGGGTCAAATCCGACTGAGCTACCCGGCCCCGAAGCCTCAATGTCGGTAAGAGCTGTCAGGTTCACTCCCATCCCCGTTTGGACCACTTCCCGACTCGGGAAATTCACCAAATTCGGCCTGAACTTAGACAACAGTCCCCCCTCGAAGCCGTGGCAGTCGCTAGAACCGCCGGATCAAATCCGGTTGAGCTACCCGGCTTGGAAGCCCCAAAGTCGGTATGAGCTGTCAGGTTCACTCCCATCCCCGTTTGGACCACTTCCCGACTTAGGAAAATCACCAAATTCGGCCTGAACTCAGAGGGCAGGCCCCCCTCGAAGGCCAGGCATTCGGCAGAACCGCCGGGTCAAATCCGACTGTGCTACCCGGCCCCAAAGCCTCAAAGTTGGTATGAGCAGTTAGGTTCACTCCCATCCCCGTTTGGACCACTTCCCGACTTAGGAAATTCACCAAATTCGGCCTGAACTTAGAGGAGAGTCCCCGCTCGAAGGCGTGGAAGTCGGCAGAATCGCCGGGTCAAATCCGACTGAGCTACCCGGCCCCGAAGCCTCAAAGTCGGTAAGAGCTGTCAGGTTCACTCCCATCCCCGTTTGGACCACTTCCCGACTCGGGAAATTCACCAAATTCGGCCTGAACTTAGACAACAGTCCCCCCTCGAAGCCGTGGCAGTCGCTAGAACCGCCGGATCAAATCCGGTTGAGCTACCCGGCTTGGAAGCCCCAAAGTCGGTAAGAGCTGTCAGGTTCACTCCCATCCCCGTTTGGACCACTTCCCGACTTAGGAAATTCACCAAATTCGGCCTGAACTTAGAGGAGAGTCCCCGCTCGAAGGCGTGGAAGTCGGCAGAATCGCCGGGTCAAATCCGACTGAGCTACCCGGCCCCGAAGCCTCAATGTCGGTAAGAGCTGTCAGGTTCACTCCCATCCCCGTTTGGACCACTTCCCGACTCGGGAAATTCACCAAATTCGGCCTGAACTTAGACAACAGTCCCCCTCGAAGCCGTGGCAGTCGCTAGAACCGCCGGATCAAATCCGGTTGAGCTACCCGGCTTGGAAGCCCCAAAGTCGGTATGAGCTGTCAGGTTCACTCCCATCCCCGTTTGGACCACTTCCCGACTTAGGAAAATCACCAAATTCGGCCTGTACTCAGAGGGCAGGCCCCCCTCGAAGGCCAGGCATTCGGCAGAACCGCCGGGTCAAATCCGACTGTGCTACCCGGCCCCAAAGCCTCAAAGTTGGTATGAGCAGTTAGGTTCACTCCCATCCCCGTTTGGACCACTTCCCGACTTAGGAAATTCACCAAATTCGGCCTGAACTGAGAGGAGAGTCCCCGCTCGAAGGCGTGGAAGTCGGCAGAATCGCCGGGTCAAATCCGACTGAGCTACCCGGCCCCGAAGCCTCAATGTCGGTAAGAGCTGTCAGGTTCACTCCCATCCCCGTTTGGACCACTTCCCGACTCGGGAAATTCACCAAATTCGGCCTGAACTTAGACAACAGTCCCCCCTCGAAGCCGTGGCAGTCGCTAGAACCGCCGGATCAAATCCGGTTGAGCTACCCGGCTTGGAAGCCCCAAAGTCGGTATGAGCTGTCAGGTTCACTCCCATCCCCGTTTGGACCACTTCCCGACTTAGGAAAATCACCAAATTCGGCCTGAACTCAGAGGGCAGGCCCCCCTCGAAGGCCAGGCATTCGGCAGAACCGCCGGGTCAAATCCGACTGTGCTACCCGCCCCAAAGCCTCAAAGTTGGTATGAGCAGTTAGGTTCACTCCCAAACCCGTTGGGACCACTTCCCGACTTAGGAAATTCACCAAATTCGGCCTGAACTTAGACAACAGTCCCCCCTCGAAGGCGTGACAGTCGGTAGAACCGCCGGGTCAAATCCGGCTGAGCTACCCGATTTGGAAGCCTTCAACACAAAACCCATCCGGCAATGCCACTCAAAAAGGGCCCAAATTCAGAAACACCCCTTCAATAGGTACCACTTCCTCGGAGACACTACCGGACACGCTCCCCTCGGCGAAAATTAAGCCCCCACCACTAACTGAAGCCAACCGCAGCCCCAACTTCAACGGAGAAATCAGTAACCAATTCAAAAATGCACTTGGTTACTGATTTGTACTGCTTCAAAAATATTCTAAGTGTCGCTGGTTACTGATTTGTACTGCTCCAAAAATATTCTAAGTGTCACTGGTTACTGATTTGTACTGACTCAAAAATATTCTAAGTGTCGCTGGTTACTGATTTGTACTGACTGAAAAATATTCTAAGTGTCGCTGGTTACTGATTTGTACTGACTCAAAAATATTCTAAGTGTCAGTGGTTACTGATTTGTACTGCTCCAAAAATATTCTAAGTGTCGCTGGTTACTGATTTGTAATGCTCCAAAAATATTCTAAGTGTCGCTGGTTACTGATTTGTACTGCTTCAAAAATATTCTAAGTGTCAGCGGTTACTGATTTGTACTGCTTCAAAAATATTCTAAGTGTCGCTGGTTACTGATTTGTACTGCTTCAAAAATATTCTAAGTGTCAGTGGTTACTGATTTGTACTGCGTCAAAAATATTCTAAGTGTCGCTGGTTACTGATTTGTACTGACTGAAAAATATTCTAAGTGTCGCTGGTTACTGATTTGTACTGACTCAAAAATTTTCTAACCGCCGGGTCAAATCCGGACGGGCCAGCCGGCTTGGAAGCCTCAAGGTCGGTATGAGCTGTCAGATTCAACCCCATCACCAGTTGGACCACTTCCCGACATAGGAAATTCACCAAATTCGGCATGAACTTAGACAACAGTCCCCCTCGAAGGCGACTGCTTCAAAAATATTC
>NW_026867450.1:392960-396088 GCF_020745735.1 Hemiscyllium ocellatum | reverse complement strand
TGCTCACCACAGGGCCCTCCTACTCGTCGCGGATTAGCCCCCGCGGGGTCAGCTGCATTGCCAGCGACGGCCGGTATGGGCCCGACGCTCCAGCGCCATCCATTTTCAGGGCTAGTTGATTCGGCAGGTGAGTTGTTACAACACTCCTTAGCGATTCCGACTTCCATGGCCACCGTCCTGCTGTCTATATCAACCAACACCTTTTGTGGGGTCTGATGAGCGTCGGCATCGGCGCCTTAACCCAGCGTTCGGTTCATCCCGCAGCGCCAGTTCTGCTTACCAAAAGTGGCCCACTGGGCACTCGCATTCCACGCCCGGCTCCAAGCCAGCGAGCCGGGCTTCTTACCCATTTAAAGTTTGAGAATAGGTTGAGATCGTTTCGGCCCCAAGGCCTCTAATCATTCGCTTTACCGGGTAAAACTGCGTGTGGAACGAGCACCAGCTATCCTGAGGGAAACTTCGGAGGGAACCAGCTACTAGATGGTTCGATTAGTCTTTCGCCCCCTATACCAAGGTCGGACGACCGATTTGCACGTCAGGACCGCTACGGACCTCCACCAGAGTTTCCTCATGCTTCGCCCTGCCCAGGCATAGTTCACCATCTTTCGGGTCCTAACACGTGCGCGTCATGCTCCACCTCCCCGACGGTGCGGGTGAGACGGCCGGTGGTGCGCCCACCGCACGGGGCGGCGGGATCCCACCTCGGCCGACCCTCGCCGACCTTCACCTTCATTTCGCCATGGGGTTTCAGAACGGCCCATTGACTCGCGCACGTGTTAGACTCCTTGGTCCGTGTTTCAAGACGGGTCGGGTGGTGACCGACATCGCCGCAGACCTCTGGCGCCAGCTCGGCGTGGCTCGACCCGACTCGGCGGCAGGACGCGGTTGGGGCGCACTGAGGACAGTACACCCGGTCGACAGACCCACCGGGAGCACGGCGAGCCCGCTCGCCGCACGCGGTTCCACGCACACCCCGAGGGGGGCGGGAGGGCCGCGGCGGGAGGGCGCGGCAGCGGTCGCTTCCTCGACTTCCGGGGGTACGGCGAAGGATATTGCCGGGGGCTATAACACTCGCCGCACGGAGCGGCGAGCCACCTTCCAAAGCCACCGGCCTTCCCAGCCGACCCGAAGCCGGTCGCGGCGCACCACCAGCGGAGGAAATGCGCCCGGCGACAGCCGTGCCCGCGCGGGGAGCGGTCCCAGCAGAGGAGATCCGCCAGACCCCAACGCGACCGACCGGAGCCGCCGAGTTGAATCCTCCGGGCAGACTGCGCGGACCACACCCTTTTACCTCTTAACGGTTTCACGCCCTCTTGAACTCTCTCTTCAATGTTCTTTTCAACTTTCCCTTACGGTACTTGTTGACTATCGGTCTCGTGCCAGTATTTAGCCTTAGATGGAGTTTACCACCCCTTTGGGCTGCATTCACAAGCAACCCGACTCCAAGAAGACACAATCTCGACGAGCCCTGCACCACCACTGGCCTCACACCGTCCTCAGGCTAGGCCTCGATCAGGAGGACTTAGGCGTCTGGGCAACGTCGGAGAAAGCGCTTCTATACGCCACATTTCCCTCGCCCGTCAGCGAGCGGGGATTCGGCGCTGGCTGTTCCCTGTTCACTCGCAGTTACTAAGGGAATCCTGGTTAGTTTCTTTTCCACCGCTTAGTAATATGCTTAAATTCAGCGGGTTGTCGCGTCTGATCTGAGGTCGTACCCAGAGTCAGAGGATGGCCAGGCCGCACGCACCAGGCATGCACGCCCCCACCTCTTAGTGGGGCCGGCAACGTCTCACTGCAGCGGGGTGGACGACGCCGCGACGGTCAGAGAGCCAGCCACCCGCACGTCGCTCACCATCCTTTGCCAGCGATGGTGTCGACAAGTGGCCACCCCTGCCGCCTCCAGCGCCGCCGCCCACGCGCGGCAAACGTGCTCGGCGCAAATTCACGGTACCGGAGACCCTCCCCCGTCCACGGCGGGAGGCGAATCACGGAAGTGCCGGCAGCTTACTCAAGCAGAAGGGTCAGCCCGATTCCTTCCTTGCCAGAGGCACGGCGGTGACGACTCGCCGCCCAGGACGTGCGAGCCACCAGCCGACAGAGACTGCCCGACGGTCAGAGAGAGAGGGAGAGAGACGTGCGGAGACGCAAGTGGCGAACGGTCGCGCAGGCACGGCACTCCCATCGATCGCCAGCCGCGGAACGGCACGGCCTTCAGTGGGGCCGCGGGCGACGCGCGTTCCTGACCCAGCGGCCCCGAGCAGGACGAGTTGAGGAAGGCACGCCGACGGTGACAGGGTACGGAAGACGCAGCGGTGGCCTTCTGGCGACTTGGCCCCCGACAGCCCGACGTTCCGCCGTCCTCCCGATGGCCAGGAAGGCCGTGCGGGGGGGTCAGCCGGCGGCGTGATAGGTGAGCCTGGACGTCGCCAGAGCACACACCACGCCCGCCAACCCCTCCGCGCCTCCCCAGACCGGTGGCAGGAGCGAGCAGAAACGTGCGGACAGAACGGGAGAGCCAAAAGCCAGCGATCCACGCCACGTGCGACCGCCCAAGTCACAGCGTTCGACGAAAAACCTCCTCCCTCGGCCAGGCACTCGGCGCCAACAGGGGAGACAGGATCAGACGCCCCACCGGCCACTTAAGGCCGAGGACGAACCACGAGACGGGCGGCGGCAGCAGCGGCCGGCCTGCAGCTCCCAGACGCGGTCTGCGCCTCTCAACACTCTCAATCGATCAACCATCGAGTCGGGTCAGCATGTCGAACCGGCGAGCTACACGGCAAGGCCGGCGGCGTAACCAAGCCCGGACCTCCGCGGCTCCCTTCACTCTTTCCACTGCCAGCCAACCGAGAGACAGACCCAGTGCGGACGTGCAGAGCGTAGGCAGACCCCACGGGAGGCTCAACACTTCGAGGCAGCTCCGTGTCCCAATGACCAGGCGGTCCACGTCGCCGTGTCAACCACCGACAGCCATTCTGGACCGGTGACAGCCGTGCTGGCCCCCACTGCCACGACACAGACGGACGCCAGGCCGCGCTTTCCCCCCGGCGGGGGGGGGGAATGTCGTCGTGCCTGACGAGCGGAATGTGCAGGGTGCGGGGAAGGCCAAGAGCTCCGACGCCGGAGGG
>NW_026867450.1:380460-387960 GCF_020745735.1 Hemiscyllium ocellatum | reverse complement strand
GGTGACGGGCACCACAGGGCGACAGAGCCATCGCACTTGCCGGGTGGCAGAGGAAGGACCGGACTATGTACAATAGCGGCCAACGACTCCCAGAGCCGGTTGTGCGGGGCTCGAGGTCTGCTCTCAACATCACATGCTTTTGGATGTGCTCAGGCAAGGGTCAGACCACATCCTTCCTGGCAGCACCCAAAGCAACCAGGCCGCTCGCGTCTCTCGCCTTCATTTTTTCGACACAAGCGCCTGAGGAGGGACGCCACCCCTCCCCTTTGCGTCAAGAGACCTCCCCACCGGCCTCTGACTGATTCTTAGAACGGACGGAAAGAGTCGGGCAAGCCTGTCAAAGCTTTGAGCGAATGTCAAAAGCTTTAGACTTCCGCGAACTCTCCGGCTTGCACTGAGACGCGAGGTCGATGTGCTAAGCACCACGGGGCCCCTTTCGCCTGCAGGTCCCCGAGCCGCCAACATGTTCTTAGTATCGTGTTCTCCAATCCTGGTGACGGGCACCGCAGGGAGGCAGAGCCATCGCACTTGCCGGGTGCAGAGGAAGGACCGGACTATGTACAATAGCGGCCAACGACTCCCAGAGCCGGTTGTGCGGCGTCTGCTCTCAGCCTAAGAGGCTTCTGGGAGTGCTCAGCAAGGGTCAGCCTGCACCCTTGCTGGCAGCACCCAGGGAACCAGGACGCTTGCATCTCTCGCCTTCATTTTCGACACAAGCGCCTGAGGAGGGACGCCACCCCCTCCCCTTGCGTCAAGAGACCTCCCCACCAGCCTCTGACTGATTCTTAGAACGGACGGAAAGAGTCGGGCAAGCCTGTCAAAGCTTTGAGCGAATGTCAAAAGCTTTAGACTTCCGCGAACTCTCCGGCTTGCACTGAGACGCGAGGTCGATGTGCTAAGCACCACGGGGCCCCCTTTCGCCTGCAGGTCCGAGCCGCCAACATGTTCTTAGTATCGTGTTCTCCAAACCTGGGTGACGGGCACCGCAGGGAGGCAGAGCCATCGCACTTGCCGGGTGGCAGAGGAAGGACCGGACTATGTACAATAGCGGCCAACGACTCCCAGAGCCGGTAGTGCGGCGTCTGCTCTCAGCCTAAGAGGCTTCTGGGAGTGCTCAGGCAAGGGTCAGCCTGCACCCTTGCTGGCAGCACCCAGGGGAACCAGGACGCTTGCATCTCTCGCCTTCATTTTCGACACAAACGCCTGAGGAGGGAAGCCAACCCTCCGTGTGTCAAGAGACCGTCCCCCCCCCGGCCTCCGACTGATTCTTAGAACGGACGGAAAGAGTCAGGCAAGCCTGTTAAGACTTCCGCGAACTCTCCGGCTTGCACTGAGACGCGAGGTCGATGTGCTCAGCACCACGGGGCCCCTTTCGCCTGCAGGTCCCGAGCCGCCAACATGTTCTAAGTATCGTGTTCTCCAAACCTGGGTGACGGCACCGCAGGGAGGCAGAGCCATCGCACTTGCCGGGTGGCAGAGGAAGGACCGGACTATGTACAATTAGCGGCCAACGACTCCCAGAGCCGGTAGTGCGGCGCCTGCTCTCCGCCTAAGAGGCTTTTGGGAGTGCTCAGGCAAGGGTCAGCCTGCACCCTTGCTGGCAGCACCCAGGGGAACCAGGACGCTTGCATCTCTCGCCTTCATTTTCGACACAAACGCCTGAGGAGGGAAGCCAACCCTCCGTGTGTCAAGAGACCGTCCCCGCCCCGGCCTCCGACTGATTCTTAGAACGGACGGAAGAGTCAGGCAAGCCTGTTAAGACTTCCGCGAACTCTCCGGCTTGCACTGATACGCGAGGTCGATGTGCTCAGCACCACGGGGCCCCCTTCGCCTGCAGGTCCCGAGCCGCCAACATGTTCTAAGTATCGTGTTCCCCAAACCTGGGTGACGAGCACCGCAGGGAGGCAGAGCCATCGCACTTGCCGGGTGGCAGAGGAAGGACCGGACTATGTACAATAGCGGCCAACGACTCCCAGAGCCGGTAGTGCGGCGCCTGCTCTCAGCTTAAGAGGCTTTTGGGAGTGCTCAGGCAAGGTCAGCCTGCACCCTTGCTGGCAGCACCCAGGGGAACCAGACGCTTGCATCTCTCGCCTTCATTTTCGACACAAACACCTGAGGAGGGAAGCCAACCCTCCGTGTGTCAAGAGACCGTCCCCGCCCCGGCCTCCGACTGATTCTTAGAACGGACGGAAAGAGTCAGGCAAGCCTGTCAAAGAATTGAGCAGATGTCAAAATCTTTTAAGACTTCCGCGAACTCTCCGGCTTGCACTGAGACCCGAGGTCGATGTGCTCAGCACCACGGGGCCCCTTTCGCCTGCAGGTCCCGAGCCGCCAACATGTTCTAAGTATCGTGTTCCCCAAACCTGGGTGACGAGCACCGCAGGGCGGCAGAGCCATCGCACTTGCCGGTGGCAGAGGAAGGACCGGACTATGTACAATAGCGGCCAACCACTCCCAGAGCCGGTAGTGCGGCGTGCGAGGTCTGCTCTCAGCGGAAGAGGGTTTTGGGAATGCTCAGGCAAGGGCCAGCCTGCACCCTTCCTGGCCGCTCCCACGGGAACCAGGCTACTTGCAATCCTTTCCCCCAATAGCAAGTGCCTTTTGGAGGGACGGCCGGAGTCAACGTGGGGTTTGCCCGCCCTCCAAAGTGTCAAGAGACCGCCGCACAGGCCTCTGACTGATTCTTAGAACAGGCAGCAAGAGTTGGGTAAGTCTGTCGAAAATTTGACAAAGTGTCAAAAATTAGACTTCCGAGAGCTCTTGGGCATGCACACAGGCCTGTCATTCAAGTGCTCTGCCCGCGGAACCGTTTTTCGGATGCCTTTCAAAGTGGTCCCCGCGCCGCCATTTTGTTCTAAAAATCGTGTTCCCAGAAATCTCCGGGTACCCCGCCAACCTCACTGTGTCACAATGTCAAGTGGCACTGAATGGGTCTGAATTTCAAATTCGACTGCTTCGCTCTGGAACTCGAACCCGGCAAAAACCGTTTGGATTTTTCCCGGTCCAGACTTCCGCGGCAGACAAAGTTAAAGTTTTCGGGCTGCAGACTCAAAACGACATCTGGCCAACCGCCGGGCTCAATTCGCCCAGTTCCTCCGGCACTTCGGAACTCATGTTCGGCATGAGTTTTTGAATCTTTCCCGATGCTTCGGCATTTTCCTCCGCTGACACTTAGAATATTTTTCACACTTGGCCGAAAATTTTCTAAGTTTTTCTGGTTACTGATTTCTTCTTTTCGGGCATTTTTCTAAGTTTTCTTGGTTACTCATTTCTCATTTTCAAACATTTTTCTAAGTTTTTCTGGTTACTGATTTCTTCTTTTTGGGCATTTTTCTAAGTTTTCTTGGTTACTCATTTCTCATTTTCAAACATTTTTCTAAGTTTTTCTGGTTACTCATTTCTCATTTTCAAACATTTTTCTAAGTTTTTCTGGTTACTGATTTCTTCTTTTTGGGCATTTTTCTAAGTTTTCTTGGTTACTCATTTCTCATTTTCAAACATTTTTCTAAGTTTTTCTGGTTACTGATTTCTTCTTTTTGGGCATTTTTCTAAGTTTTCTGGTTACTCATTTCTCATTTTCAAACATTTTTCTAAGTTTTCTTGGTTACTCATTTCTCATTTTCAAACATTTTTCTAAGTTTTTCTGGTTACTGATTTCTTCTTTTTGGGCATTTTTCTAAGTTTTCTTGGTTACTCATTTCTCATTTTCAAACATTTTTCTAAGTTTTTCTGGTTACTCATTTCTCATTTTCAAACATTTTTCTAAGTTTTTCTGGTTACTGATTTCTTCTTTTTGGGCATTTTTCTAAGTTTTCTTGGTTACTCATTTCTCATTTTCAAACATTTTTCTAAGTTTTTCTGGTTACTCATTTCTCATTTTCAAACATTTTTCTAAGTTTTTCTGGTTACTCATTTCTGCTTTTCCAACGTTTTACTAAGTTTTGCTGGTTACTGAGTTCACACTTTTAAACATTTTCGGGCATTTTTCTACGTTTTTCATGTTACTCATTTAGCACTTTCAGGCACTTTCCTATGCTTTCCTGCTTACTGATTTCACACTTTTAAGCATCTTCGGGCATGTTCCCTAAGTTTTGCAGTTCATTCGTTTGGGACAGTCAGGCAGCTTTCCTAAGCTTTCCTGGTAACCGAATTCACATTGTTGAGAACTTTGGAACCCTTCCCTAAGCTGTGCTGGTTACTCACTTTACCTCTTCAGACACTTGCCCCCGTTGTGACAGAGACCACTTCCCGACTCGGGAAATGCACCAAATTCGGCCTGAACTCAGAGGGCAGTCCCCCCTCGAAGGCGTGGAAGTCGGCAGAATCGCCGGGTCAAATCCGGCTGAGCTACCCGGCTTGGAAGCCTCAAAGTCGGTATGAGCTGTCAGGTTCACTCCCATCCCCGTTTGGACCACTTCCCGACTCGGGAAATTCACCAAATTCGGCCTGAACTCAGAGGACAGTCCCCCCTCGAAGGCGTGACAGTCGGCAGAACCGCCGGATCAAATCCGGCTGAGCTACCCGGCCCCGAAGCCTCAAAGTCGGTAAGAGCTGTCAGGTTCACTCCCATCCCCGTTTGGACCACTTCCCGACTCGGGAAATTCACCAAATTCGGCCTGAACTTATACAACAGTCCCCCCTCGAAGGCGTGACAGTCGGCAGAACCGCCGGATCAAATCCGGTTGAGCTACCCGGCTTGGAAGCCCCAAGTCGGTAAGAGCTGTCAGGTTCACTCCCATCCCCGTTTGGACCACTTCCCGACTCGGGAAATTCACCAAATTCGGCCTGAACTTATACAACAGTCCCCCCTCGAAGGCGTGACAGTCGCTAGAACCGCCGGATCAAATCCGGTTGAGCTACCCGGCTTGGAAGCCCCAAAGTCGGTAAGAGCTGTCAGGTTCACTCCCATCCCCGTTTGGACCACTTCCCGACTTAGGAAATTCACCAAATTCGGCCTGAACTTAGAGGAGAGTCCCCGCTCGAAGGCGTGGAAGTCGGCAGAATCGCCGGGTCAAATCCGACTGAGCTACCCGGCCCCGAAGCCTCAATGTCGGTAAGAGCTGTCAGGTTCACTCCCATCCCCGTTTGGACCACTTCCCGACTCGGGAAATTCACCAAATTCGGCCTGAACTTAGACAACAGTCCCCCCCTCGAAGCCGTGGCAGTCGCTAGAACCGCCGGATCAAATCCGGTTGAGCTACCCGGCTTGGAAGCCCCAAAGTCGGTATGAGCTGTCAGGTTCACTCCCATCCCCGTTTGGACCACTTCCCGACTTAGGAAAATCACCAAATTCGGCCTGAACTCAGAGGGCAGGCCCCCCTCGAAGGCCAGGCATTCGGCAGAACCGCCGGGTCAAATCCGACTGTGCTACCCGTCTTGGAAGCCTCAAAGTTGGTATGAGCAGTTAGGTTCACTCCCATCCCCGTTTGGACCACTTCCCGACTTAGGAAATTCACCAAATTCGGCCTGAACTTAGAGGAAGTCCCCGCTCGAAGGCGTGGAAGTCGGCAGAATCGCCGGGTCAAATCCGACTGAGCTACCCGGCCCCGAAGCCTCATGTCGGTAAGAGCTGTCAGGTTCACTCCCATCCCCGTTTGGACCACTTCCCGACTCGGGAAATTCACCAAATTCGGCCTGAACTTAGACAACAGTCCCCCCTCGAAGCCGTGGCAGTCGCTAGAACCGCCGATCAAATCCGGTTGAGCTACCCGGCTTGGAAGCCCCAAAGTCGGTATGAGCTGTCAGGTTCACTCCCATCCCCGTTTGGACCACTTCCCGACTTAGGAAATTCACCAAATTCGGCCTGAACTAGAGGAGAGTCCCCGCTCGAAGGCGTGGAAGTCGGCAGAATCGCCGGTCAAATCCGACTGAGCTACCCGGCCCCGAAGCCTCAATGTCGGTAAGAGCTGTCAGGTTCACTCCCATCCCCGTTTGGACCACTTCCCGACTCGGGAAATTCACCAAATTCGGCCTGAACTTAGACAACAGTCCCCCCTCGAAGCCGTGGCAGTCGCTAGAACCGCCGGATCAAATCCGTTGAGCTACCCGGCTTGGAAGCCCCAAAGTCGGTATGAGCTGTCAGGTTCACTCCCATCCCCGTTTGGACCACTTCCCGACTTAGGAAAATCACCAAATTCGGCCTGAACTCAGAGGGCAGCCCCCCCTCGAAGGCCAGGCATTCGGCAGAACCGCCGGGTCAAATCCGACTGTGCTACCCGGCCCCAAAGCCTCAAAGTTGGTATGAGCAGTTAGGTTCACTCCCATCCCCGTTTGGACCACTTCCCGACTTAGGAAATTCACCAAATTCGGCCTGAACTTAGAGGAGAGTCCCCGCTCGAAGGCGTGGAAGTCGGCAGAATCGCCGGTCAAATCCGACTGAGCTACCCGGCCCCGAAGCCTCAATGTCGGTATGAGCTGTCAGGTTCACTCCCATCCCCGTTTGGACCACTTCCCGACTCGGAAATTCACCAAATTCGGCCTGAACTTAGACAACAGTCCCCCCTCGAAGCCGTGGCAGTCGCTAGAACCGCCGGATCAAATCCGGTTGAGCTACCCGGCTTGGAACCCCAAAGTCGGTATGAGCTGTCAGGTTCACTCCCATCCCCGTTTGGACCACTTCCCGACTTAGGAAAATCACCAAAATCGGCCTGAACTCAGAGGGCAGGCCCCCCTCGAAGGCCAGGCATTCGGCAGAACCGCCGGGTCAAATCCGACTGTGCTACCCGGCCCAAAGCCTCAAAGTTGGTATGAGCAGTTAGGTTCACTCCCAAACCCGTTGGGACCACTTCCCGACTTAGGAAATTCACCAAATTCGGCCTGAACTTAGACAACAGTCCCCCCTCGAAGGCGTGACAGTCGGTAGAACCGCCGGGTCAAATCCGGCTGAGCTACCCGATTTGGAAGCCTTCAACACAAAACCCATCCGGCAATGCCACTCAAAAAGGGCCCAAATTCAGAAACACCCCCTTCAATAGGTACCACTTCCTCGGAGACACTACCGGACACGCTCCCCTCGGCGAAAATTAAGCCCCCACCACTAACTGAAGCCAACCGCAGCCCCAACTTCAACGGAGAAATCAGTAACCAATTCAAAAAATGCACTTGGTTACTGATTTGTACTGGCTTCAAAAATATTCTAAGTGTCGCTGGTTACTGATTTGTACTGCTCCAAAAATATTCTAAGTGTCACTGTTACTGATTTGTACTGACTCAAAAATATTCTAAGTGTCGCTGGTTACTGATTTGTACTGACTGAAAAATATTCTAAGTGTCGCTGGTTACTGATTTGTACTGACTCAAAAAATATTCTAAGTGTCAGTGGTTACTGATTTGTACTGCTCCAAAAATATTCTAAGTGTCGCTGGTTACTGATTTGTAATGCTCCAAAAATATTCTAAGTGTCGCTTGGTTACTGATTTGTACTGCTTCAAAAATATTCTAAGTGTCAGCGGTTACTGATTTGTACTGCTTCAAAAAATATTCTAAGTGTCGCTGGTTACT
>NW_026867450.1:355460-362960 GCF_020745735.1 Hemiscyllium ocellatum | reverse complement strand
TCTTAGAACGGACGGAAAGAGTCGGGCAAGCCTGTCAAAGCTTTGAGCGAATGTCAAAAGCTTTAGACTTCCGCGAACTCTCCGGCTTGCACTGAGACGCGAGGTCGATGTGCTAAGCACCACGGGGCCCCTTTCGCCTGCAGGTCCCGAGCCGCCAACATGTTCTTAGTATCGTGTTCTCCAAACCTGGGTGACGGGCACCGCAGGGAGGCAGAGCCATCGCACTTGCCGGGTGGCAGAGGAAGGACCGGACTATGTACAATAGCGGCCAACGACTCCCAGAGCCGGTAGTGCGGCGTCTGCTCTCAGCCTAAGAGGCTTCTGGGAGTGCTCAGGCAAGGGTCAGCCTGCACCCTTGCTGGCAGCACCCAGGGGAACCAGGACGCTTGCATCTCTCGCCTTCATTTTCGACACAAACGCCTGAGGAGGGAAGCCAACCCTCCGTGTGTCAAGAGACCGTCCCCGCCCCGGCCTCCGACTGATTCTTAGAACGGACGGAAAGAGTCAGGCAAGCCTGTTAAGACTTCCGCGAACTCTCCGGCTTGCACTGAGACGCGAGGTCGATGTGCTCAGCACCACGGGGCCCCTTTCGCCTGCAGGTCCCGAGCCGCCAACATGTTCTAAGTATCGTGTTCTCCAAACCTGGGTGACGGGCACCGCAGGGAGGCAGAGCCATCGCACTTGCCGGGTGGCAGAGGAAGGACCGGACTATGTACAATAGCGGCCAACGACTCCCAGAGCCGGTAGTGCGGCGCCTGCTCTCCGCCTAAGAGGCTTTTGGGAGTGCTCAGGCAAGGGTCAGCCTGCACCCTTGCTGGCAGCACCCAGGGGAACCAGGACGCTTGCATCTCTCGCCTTCATTTTCGACACAAACGCCTGAGGAGGGAAGCCAACCCTCCGTGTGTCAAGAGACCGTCCCCGCCCCGGCCTCCGACTGATTCTTAGAACGGACGGAAAGAGTCAGGCAAGCCTGTTAAGACTTCCGCGAACTCTCGGCTTGCACTGAGACGCGAGGTCGATGTGCTCAGCACCACGGGGCCCCCTTCGCCTGCAGGTCCCGAGCCGCCAACATGTTCTAAGTATCGTGTTCCCCAAACCTGGGTGACGAGCACCGCAGGGAGGCAGAGCCATCGCACTTGCCGGGTGGCAGAGGAAGGACCGGACTATGTACAATAGCGGCCAACGACTCCAGAGCCGGTAGTGCGGCGCCTGCTCTCAGCTTAAGAGGCTTTTGGGAGTGCTCAGGCAAGGGTCAGCCTGCACCCTTGCTGGCAGCACCCAGGGGAACCAGGACGCTTGCATCTCTCGCCTTCATTTTCGACACAAACACCTGAGGAGGGAAGCCAACCCTCCGTGTGTCAAGAGACCGTCCCCGCCCCGGCCTCCGACTGATTCTTAGAACGGACGGAAAGAGTCAGGCAAGCCTGTCAAAGAATTGAGCAGATGTCAAAATCTTTTAAGACTTCCGCGAACTCTCCGGCTTGCACTGAGACCCGAGGTCGATGTGCTCAGCACCACGGGGCCCCTTTCGCCTGCAGGTCCCGAGCCGCCAACATGTTCTAAGTATCGTGTTCCCCAAACCTG
The DNA here is from genome assembly GCF_020745735.1 of Hemiscyllium ocellatum. NCBI lineage: Eukaryota > Metazoa > Chordata > Chondrichthyes > Orectolobiformes > Hemiscylliidae > Hemiscyllium > Hemiscyllium ocellatum. The sequence continues at coordinate 361,376 of NW_026867450.1, read as the reverse complement.
GGTGACGAGCACCGCAGGGCGGCAGAGCCATCGCACTTGCCGGGTGGCAGAGGAAGGACCGGACTATGTACAATAGCGGCCAACCACTCCCAGAGCCGGTAGTGCGGCGTGCGAGGTCTGCTCTCAGCGGAAGAGGGTTTTGGGAATGCTCAGGCAAGGGCCAGCCTGCACCCTTCCTGGCCGCTCCCACGGGAACCAGGCTACTTGCAATCCTTTCCCCCAATAGCAAGTGCCTTTTGGAGGGACGGCCGGAGTCAACGTGGGGTTTGCCCGCCCTCCAAAGTGTCAAGAGACCGCCGCACAGGCCTCTGACTGATTCTTAGAACAGGCAGCAAGAGTTGGGTAAGTCTGTCGAAAATTTGACAAAGTGTCAAAAATTAGACTTCCGAGAGCTCTTGGGCATGCACACAGGCCTGTCATTCAAGTGCTCTGCCCGCGGAACCGTTTTTCGGATGCCTTTCAAAGTGGTCCCGCGCCGCCATTTTGTTCTAAAAATCGTGTTCCCAGAAATCTCCGGGTACCCCGCCAACCTCACTGTGTCACAATGTCAAGTGGCACTGAATGGGTCTGAATTTCAAATTCGACTGCTTCGCTCTGGAACTCGAACCCGGCAAAACCGTTTGGATTTTTCCCGGTCCAGACTTCCGCGGCAGACAAAGTTAAAGTTTTCGGGCTGCAGACTCAAAACGACATCTGGCCAACCGCCGGGCTCAATTCGCCCAGTTCCTCCGGCACTTCGGAACTCATGTTCGGCATGAGTTTTTGAATCTTTCCCGATGCTTCGGCATTTTCCTCCGCTGACACTTAGAATATTTTTCACACTTGGCCGAAAATTTTTCTAAGTTTTTCTGGTTACTGATTTCTTCTTTTCGGGCATTTTTCTAAGTTTTCTTGGTTACTCATTTCTCATTTTCAAACATTTTTCTAAGTTTTTCTGGTTACTGATTTCTTCTTTTTGGGCATTTTTCTAAGTTTTCTTGGTTACTCATTTCTCATTTTCAAACATTTTTCTAAGTTTTTCTGGTTACTCATTTCTCATTTTCAAACATTTTTCTAAGTTTTTCTGGTTACTGATTTCTTCTTTTTGGGCATTTTTCTAAGTTTTCTTGGTTACTCATTTCTCATTTTCAAACATTTTTCTAAGTTTTTCTGGTTACTGATTTCTTCTTTTTGGGCATTTTTCTAAGTTTTCTTGGTTACTCATTTCTCATTTTCAAACATTTTTCTAAGTTTTCTTGGTTACTCATTTCTCATTTTCAAACATTTTTCTAAGTTTTTCTGGTTACTGATTTCTTCTTTTTGGGCATTTTTCTAAGTTTTCTTGGTTACTCATTTCTCATTTTCAAACATTTTTCTAAGTTTTTCTGGTTACTCATTTCTCATTTTCAAACATTTTTCTAAGTTTTTCTGGTTACTGATTTCTTCTTTTTGGGCATTTTTCTAAGTTTTCTTGGTTACTCATTTCTCATTTTCAAACATTTTTCTAAGTTTTTCTGGTTACTCATTTCTCATTTTCAAACATTTTTCTAAGTTTTTCTGGTTACTCATTTCTGCTTTTCCAACGTTTTACTAAGTTTTGCTGGTTACTGAGTTCACACTTTTAAACATTTTCGGGCATTTTTCTACGTTTTTCATGTTACTCATTTAGCACTTTCAGGCACTTTCCTATGCTTTCCTGCTTACTGATTTCACACTTTTAAGCATCTTCGGGCATGTTCCCTAAGTTTTGCAGTTCATTCGTTTGGGACAGTCAGGCAGCTTTCCTAAGCTTTCCTGGTAACCGAATTCACATTGTTGAGAACTTTGGAACCCTTCCCTAAGCTGTGCTGGTTACTCACTTTACCTCTTCAGACACTTGCCCCCGTTGTGACAGAGACCACTTCCCGACTCGGGAAATGCACCAAATTCGGCCTGAACTCAGAGGGCAGTCCCCCCTCGAAGGCGTGGAAGTCGGCAGAATCGCCGGGTCAAATCCGGCTGAGCTACCCGGCTTGGAAGCCTCAAAGTCGGTATGAGCTGTCAGGTTCACTCCCATCCCCGTTTGGACCACTTCCCGACTCGGGAAATTCACCAAATTCGGCCTGAACTCAGAGGACAGTCCCCCCTCGAAGGCGTGACAGTCGGCAGAACCGCCGGATCAAATCCGGCTGAGCTACCCGGCCCCGAAGCCTCAAAGTCGGTAGAGCTGTCAGGTTCACTCCCATCCCCGTTTGGACCACTTCCCGACTCGGGAAATTCACCAAATTCGGCCTGAACTTATACAACAGTCCCCCCTCGAAGGCGTGACAGTCGGCAGAACCGCCGGATCAAATCCGGTTGAGCTACCCGGCTTGGAAGCCCCAAAGTCGGTAAGAGCTGTCAGGTTCACTCCCATCCCCGTTTGGACCACTTCCCGACTCGGGAAATTCACCAAATTCGGCCTGAACTTATACAACAGTCCCCCCTCGAAGGCGTGACAGTCGCTAGAACCGCCGGATCAAATCCGGTTGAGCTACCCGGCTTGGAAGCCCCAAAGTCGGTAAGAGCTGTCAGGTTCACTTCCCATCCCCGTTTGGACCACTTCCCGACTTAGGAAATTCACCAAATTCGGCCTGAACTTAGAGGAGAGTCCCCGCTCGAAGGCGTGGAAGTCGGCAGAATCGCCGGGTCAAATCCGACTGAGCTACCCGGCCCCGAAGCCTCAATGTCGGTAAGAGCTGTCAGGTTCACTCCCATCCCCGTTTGGACCACTTCCCGACTCGGGAAATTCACCAAATTCGGCCTGAACTTAGACAACAGTCCCCCCTCGAAGCCGTGGCAGTCGCTAGAACCGCCGGATCAAATCCGGTTGAGCTACCCGGCTTGGAAGCCCCAAAGTCGGTATGAGCTGTCAGGTTCACTCCCATCCCCGTTTGGACCACTTCCCGACTTAGGAAAATCACCAAATTCGGCCTGAACTCAGAGGGCAGGCCCCCCTCGAAGGCCAGGCATTCGGCAGAACCGCCGGGTCAAATCCGACTGTGCTACCGGCCCCAAAGCCTCAAAGTCGGTATGAGCAGTTAGGTTCACTCCCATCCCCGTTTGGACCACTTCCCGACTTAGGAAATTCACCAAATTCGGCCTGAACTTAGAGGAGAGTCCCCGCTCGAAGGCGTGGAAGTCGGCAGAATCGCCGGGTCAAATCCGACTGAGCTACCCGGCCCCGAAGCCTCAATGTCGGTAAGAGCTGTCAGGTTCACTCCCATCCCCGTTTGGACCACTTCCCGACTCGGGAAATTCACCAAATTCGGCCTGAACTTAGACAACAGTCCCCCCTCGAAGCCGTGGCAGTCGCTAGAACCGCCGGATCAAATCCGGTTGAGCTACCCGGCTTGGAAGCCCCAAAGTCGGTAAGAGCTGTCAGGTTCACTCCCATCCCCGTTTGGACCACTTCCCGACTTAGGAAATTCACCAAATTCGGCCTGAACTTAGAGGAGAGTCCCCGCTCGAAGGCGTGGAAGTCGGCAGAATCGCCGGGTCAAATCCGACTGAGCTACCCGGCCCCGAAGCCTCAATGTCGGTAAGAGCTGTCAGGTTCACTCCCATCCCCGTTTGGACCACTTCCGACTCGGGAAATTCACCAAATTCGGCCTGAACTTAGACAACAGTCCCCCCCTCGAAGCCGTGGCAGTCGCTAGAACCGCCGGATCAAATCCGGTTGAGCTACCCGGCTTGGAAGCCCCAAAGTCGGTATGAGCTGTCAGGTTCACTCCCATCCCCGTTTGGACCACTTCCCGACTTAGGAAAATCACCAAATTCGGCCTGAACTCAGAGGGCAGGCCCCCCTCGAAGGCCAGGCATTCGGCAGAACCGCCGGGTCAAATCCGACTGTGCTACCCGGCCCCAAAGCCTCAAAGTTGGTATGAGCAGTTAGGTTCACTCCCATCCCCGTTTGGACCACTTCCCGACTTAGGAAATTCACCAAATTCGGCCTGAACTTAGAGGAGAGTCCCCGCTCGAAGGCGTGGAAGTCGGCAGAATCGCCGGGTCAAATCCGACTGAGCTACCCGGCCCCGAAGCCTCAATGTCGGTAAGAGCTGTCAGGTTCACTCCCATCCCCGTTTGGACCACTTCCCGACTCGGGAAATTCACCAAATTCGGCCTGAACTTAGACAACAGTCCCCCCCTCGAAGCCGTGGCAGTCGCTAGAACCGCCGGATCAAATCCGGTTGAGCTACCCGGCTTGGAAGCCCCAAAGTCGGTATGAGCTGTCAGGTTCACTCCCATCCCCGTTTGGACCACTTCCCGACTTAGGAAAATCACCAAATTCGGCCTGAACTCAGAGGGCAGGCCCCCCTCGAAGGCCAGGCATTCGGCAGAACCGCCGGGTCAAATCCGACTGTGCTACCCGCCCCAAAGCCTCAAAGTTGGTATGAGCAGTTAGGTTCACTCCCAAACCCGTTGGGACCACTTCCCGACTTAGGAAATTCACCAAATTCGGCCTGAACTTAGACAACAGTCCCCCCTCGAAGGCGTGACAGTCGGTAGAACCGCCGGGTCAAATCCGGCTGAGCTACCCGATTTGGAAGCCTTCAACACAAAACCCATCCGGCAATGCCACTCAAAAAGGGCCCAACTTCAGAAACACCCCCTTCAATAGGTACCACTTCCTCGGAGACACTACCGGGACACGCTCCCCTCGGCGAAAATTAAGCCCCCACCACTAACTGAAGCCAACCGCAGCCCCAACTTCAACGGAGAAATCAGTAACCAATTCAAAAATGCACTTGGTTACTGATTTGTACTGCTTCAAAAATATTCTAAGTGTCGCTGGTTACTGATTTGTACTGCTCCAAAAATATTCTAAGTGTCACTGGTTACTGATTTGTACTGACTCAAAAATATTCTAAGTGTCGCTGGTTACTGATTTGTACTGACTGAAAAATATTCTAAGTGTCGCTGGTTACTGATTTGTACTGACTCAAAAATATTCTAAGTGTCAGTGGTTACTGATTTGTACTGCTCCAAAAATATTCTAAGTGTCGCTGGTTACTGATTTGTAATGCTCCAAAAATATTCTAAGTGTCGCTGGTTACTGATTTGTACTGCTTCAAAAATATTCTAAGTGTCAGCGGTTACTGATTTGTACTGCTTCAAAAATATTCTAAGTGTCGCTGGTTACTGATTTGTACTGCTTCAAAAATATTCTAAGTGTCAGTGGTTACTGATTTGTACTGCGTCAAAAATATTCTAAGTGTCGCTGGTTACTGATTTGTACTGCTGAAAAATATTCTAAGTGTCGCTGGTTACTGATTTGTACTGACTCAAAAATTTTCTAACCGCCGGGTCAAATCCGGACGGGCCAGCCGGCTTGGAAGCCTCAAGGTCGGTATGAGCTGTCAGATTCAACCCCATCACCATTTGGACCACTTCCCGACATAGGAAATTCACCAAATTCGGCATGAACTCAGAGGGCAGTCCCCCCTCGAAGGCGACTGCTTCAAAAATATTCTAAGTGTCGCCGGTTACTGATTTGTACTGCTTCAAAAATATTCTAAGTGTCGCTGGTTACTGATTTGTACTGCTGAAAAATATTCTAAGTGTCGCTGGTTACTGATTTGTACTGCTCCAAAAATATTCTAAGTGTCGCTGGTTACTGATTTGTACTGCTGAAAAATATTCTAAGTGTCGCTGGTTACTGATTTGTACTGACTGACAAATATTCTATGTGGCGCTGGTTACTGATTTGTACTGCTGAAAAATATTCTAAGTGTCGCTGGTTACTGATTTGTACTGCTTCAAAAATATTCTAAGTGTCGCTGGTTACTGATTTGTACTGCTTCAAAAATATTCTAAGTGTCAGTGGTTACTGATTTGTACTGCTCCAAAAATATTCTAAGTGTCAGTGGTTACTGATTTGTACTGCTTCAAAAATATTCTAAGTGTCGCTGGTTACTG
>NW_026867450.1:335460-342960 GCF_020745735.1 Hemiscyllium ocellatum | reverse complement strand
GCTTGCACTGAGACGCGAGGTCGATGTGCTAAGCACCACGGGGCCCCTTTCGCCTGCAGGTCCCGAGCCGCCAACATGTTCTTAGTATCGTGTTCTCCAAACCTGGGTGACGGGCACCGCAGGGAGGCAGAGCCATCGCACTTGCCGGGTGGCAGAGGAAGGACCGGACTATGTACAATAGCGGCCAACGACTCCCAGAGCCGGTAGTGCGGCGTCTGCTCTCAGCCTAAGAGGCTTCTGGGAGTGCTCAGGCAAGGGTCAGCCTGCACCCTTGCTGGCAGCACCCAGGGGAACCAGGACGCTTGCATCTCTCGCCTTCATTTTCGACACAAACGCCTGAGGAGGGAAGCCAACCCTCCGTGTGTCAAGAGACCGTCCCCGCCCCGGCCTCCGACTGATTCTTAGAACGGACGGAAAGAGTCAGGCAAGCCTGTTAAGACTTCCGCGAACTCTCCGGCTTGCACTGAGACGCGAGGTCGATGTGCTCAGCACCACGGGGCCCCTTTCGCCTGCAGGTCCCGAGCCGCCAACATGTTCTAAGTATCGTGTTCTCCAAACCTGGGTGACGGGCACCGCAGGGAGGCAGAGCCATCGCACTTGCCGGGTGGCAGAGGAAGGACCGGACTATGTACAATAGCGGCCAACGACTCCCAGAGCCGGTAGTGCGGCGCCTGCTCTCCGCCTAAGAGGCTTTTGGGAGTGCTCAGGCAAGGGTCAGCCTGCACCCTTGCTGGCAGCACCCAGGGGAACCAGGACGCTTGCATCTCTCGCCTTCATTTTCGACACAAACGCCTGAGGAGGGAAGCCAACCCTCCGTGTGTCAAGAGACCGTCCCCGCCCCGGCCTCCGACTGATTCTTAGAACGGACGGAAAGAGTCAGGCAAGCCTGTTAAGACTTCCGCGAACTCTCCGGCTTGCACTGAGACGCGAGGTCGATGTGCTCAGCACCACGGGGCCCCCTTCGCCTGCAGGTCCCGAGCCGCCAACATGTTCTAAGTATCGTGTTCCCCAAACCTGGGTGACGAGCACCGCAGGGAGGCAGAGCCATCGCACTTGCCGGGTGGCAGAGGAAGGACCGGACTATGTACAATAGCGGCCAACGACTCCCAGAGCCGGTAGTGCGGCGCCTGCTCTCAGCTTAAGAGGCTTTTGGGAGTGCTCAGGCAAGGGTCAGCCTGCACCCTTGCTGGCAGCACCCAGGGGAACCAGGACGCTTGCATCTCTCGCCTTCATTTTCGACACAAACACCTGAGGAGGGAAGCCAACCCTCCGTGTGTCAAGAGACCGTCCCCGCCCCGGCCTCCGACTGATTCTTAGAACGGACGGAAAGAGTCAGGCAAGCCTGTCAAAGAATTGAGCAGATGTCAAAATCTTTTAAGACTTCCGCGAACTCTCCGGCTTGCACTGAGACCCGAGGTCGATGTGCTCAGCACCACGGGGCCCCTTTCGCCTGCAGGTCCCGAGCCGCCAACATGTTCTAAGTATCGTGTTCCCCAAACCTGGGTGACGAGCACCGCAGGGCGGCAGAGCCATCGCACTTGCCGGGTGGCAGAGGAAGGACCGGACTATGTACAATAGCGGCCAACCACTCCCAGAGCCGGTAGTGCGGCGTGCGAGGTCTGCTCTCAGCGGAAGAGGGTTTTGGGAATGCTCAGGCAAGGGCCAGCCTGCACCCTTCCTGGCCGCTCCCACGGGAACCAGGCTACTTGCAATCCTTTCCCCCAATAGCAAGTGCCTTTTGGAGGGACGGCCGGAGTCAACGTGGGGTTTGCCCGCCCTCCAAAGTGTCAAGAGACCGCCGCACAGGCCTCTGACTGATTCTTAGAACAGGCAGCAAGAGTTGGGTAAGTCTGTCGAAAATTTGACAAAGTGTCAAAAATTAGACTTCCGAGAGCTCTTGGGCATGCACACAGGCCTGTCATTCAAGTGCTCTGCCCGCGGAACCGTTTTTCGGATGCCTTTCAAAGTGGTCCCGCGCCGCCATTTTGTTCTAAAAATCGTGTTCCCAGAAATCTCCGGGTACCCCGCCAACCTCACTGTGTCACAATGTCAAGTGGCACTGAATGGGTCTGAATTTCAAATTCGACTGCTTCGCTCTGGAACTCGAACCCGGCAAAACCGTTTGGATTTTTCCCGGTCCAGACTTCCGCGGCAGACAAAGTTAAAGTTTTCGGGCTGCAGACTCAAAACGACATCTGGCCAACCGCCGGGCTCAATTCGCCCAGTTCCTCCGGCACTTCGGAACTCATGTTCGGCATGAGTTTTTGAATCTTTCCCGATGCTTCGGCATTTTCCTCCGCTGACACTTAGAATATTTTTCACACTTGGCCGAAAATTTTTCTAAGTTTTTCTGGTTACTGATTTCTTCTTTTCGGGCATTTTTCTAAGTTTTCTTGGTTACTCATTTCTCATTTTCAAACATTTTTCTAAGTTTTTCTGGTTACTGATTTCTTCTTTTTGGGCATTTTTCTAAGTTTTCTTGGTTACTCATTTCTCATTTTCAAACATTTTTCTAAGTTTTTCTGGTTACTCATTTCTCATTTTCAAACATTTTTCTAAGTTTTTCTGGTTACTGATTTCTTCTTTTTGGGCATTTTTCTAAGTTTTCTTGGTTACTCATTTCTCATTTTCAAACATTTTTCTAAGTTGTTCTGGTTACTGATTTCTTCTTTTTGGGCATTTTTCTAAGTTTTCTTGGTTACTCATTTCTCATTTTCAAACATTTTTCTAAGTTTTCTTGGTTACTCATTTCTCATTTTCAAACATTTTTCTAAGTTTTTCTGGTTACTGATTTCTTCTTTTTGGGCATTTTTCTAAGTTTTCTTGGTTACTCATTTCTCATTTTCAAACATTTTTCTAAGTTTTTCTGGTTACTCATTTCTCATTTTCAAACATTTTTCTAAGTTTTTCTGGTTACTGATTTCTTCTTTTTGGGCATTTTTCTAAGTTTTCTTGGTTACTCATTTCTCATTTTCAAACATTTTTCTAAGTTTTTCTGGTTACTCATTTCTCATTTTCAAACATTTTTCTAAGTTTTTCTGGTTACTCATTTCTGCTTTTCCAACGTTTTACTAAGTTTTGCTGGTTACTGAGTTCACACTTTTAAACATTTTCGGGCATTTTTCTACGTTTTTCATGTTACTCATTTAGCACTTTCAGGCACTTTCCTATGCTTTCCTGCTTACTGATTTCACACTTTTAAGCATCTTCGGGCATGTTCCCTAAGTTTTGCAGTTCATTCGTTTGGGACAGTCAGGCAGCTTTCCTAAGCTTTCCTGGTAACCGAATTCACATTGTTGAGAACTTTGGAACCCTTCCCTAAGCTGTGCTGGTTACTCACTTTACCTCTTCAGACACTTGCCCCCGTTGTGACAGAGACCACTTCCCGACTCGGGAAATGCACCAAATTCGGCCTGAACTCAGAGGGCAGTCCCCCCTCGAAGGCGTGGAAGTCGGCAGAATCGCCGGGTCAAATCCGGCTGAGCTACCCGGCTTGGAAGCCTCAAAGTCGGTATGAGCTGTCAGGTTCACTCCCATCCCCGTTTGGACCACTTCCCGACTCGGGAAATTCACCAAATTCGGCCTGAACTCAGAGGACAGTCCCCCCTCGAAGGCGTGACTGTCGGCAGAACCGCCGGATCAAATCCGGCTGAGCTACCCGGCCCCGAAGCCTCAAAGTCGGTAAGAGCTGTCAGGTTCACTCCCATCCCCGTTTGGACCACTTCCCGACTCGGGAAATTCACCAAATTCGGCCTGAACTTATACAACAGTCCCCCCTCGAAGGCGTGACAGTCGGCAGAACCGCCGGATCAAATCCGGTTGAGCTACCCGGCTTGGAAGCCCCAAAGTCGGTAAGAGCTGTCAGGTTCACTCCCATCCCCGTTTGGACCACTTCCCGACTCGGGAAATTCACCAAATTCGGCCTGAACTTATACAACAGTCCCCCCTCGAAGGCGTGACAGTCGCTAGAACCGCCGGATCAAATCCGGTTGAGCTACCCGGCTTGGAAGCCCCAAAGTCGGTAAGAGCTGTCAGGTTCACTCCCATCCCCGTTTGGACCACTTCCCGACTGAGGAAATTCACCAAATTCGGCCTGAACTTAGAGGAGAGTCCCCGCTCGAAGGCGTGGAAGTCGGCAGAATCGCCGGGTCAAATCCGACTGAGCTACCCGGCCCCGAAGCCTCAATGTCGGTAAGAGCTGTCAGGTTCACTCCCATCCCCGTTTGGACCACTTCCCGACTCGGGAAATTCACCAAATTCGGCCTGAACTTAGACAACAGTCCCCCCTCGAAGCCGTGGCAGTCGCTAGAACCGCCGGATCAAATCCGGTTGAGCTACCCGGCTTGGAAGCCCCAAAGTCGGTATGAGCTGTCAGGTTCACTCCCATCCCCGTTTGGACCACTTCCCGACTTAGGAAAATCACCAAATTCGGCCTGAACTCAGAGGGCAGGCCCCCCTCGAAGGCCAGGCATTCGGCAGAACCGCCGGGTCAAATCCGACTGTGCTACCCGGCCCCAAAGCCTCAAAGTTGGTATGAGCAGTTAGGTTCACTCCCATCCCCGTTTGGACCACTTCCCGACTTAGGAAATTCACCAAATTCGGCCTGAACTTAGAGGAGAGTCCCCGCTCGAAGGCGTGGAAGTCGGCAGAATCGCCGGGTCAAATCCGACTGAGCTACCCGGCCCCGAAGCCTCAATGTCGGTAAGAGCTGTCAGGTTCACTCCCATCCCCGTTTGGACCACTTCCCGACTCGGGAAATTCACCAAATTCGGCCTGAACTTAGACAACAGTCCCCCCTCGAAGCCGTGGCAGTCGCTAGAACCGCCGGATCAAATCCGGTTGAGCTACCCGGCTTGGAAGCCCCAAAGTCGGTAAGAGCTGTCAGGTTCACTCCCATCCCCGTTTGGACCACTTCCCGACTTAGGAAATTCACCAAATTCGGCCTGAACTTAGAGGAGAGTCCCCGCTCGAAGGCGTGGAAGTCGGCAGAATCGCCGGGTCAAATCCGACTGAGCTACCCGGCCCCGAAGCCTCAATGTCGGTAAGAGCTGTCAGGTTCACTCCCATCCCCGTTTGGACCACTTCCCGACTCGGGAAATTCACCAAATTCGGCCTGAACTTAGACAACAGTCCCCCCTCGAAGCCGTGGCAGTCGCTAGAACCGCCGATCAAATCCGGTTGAGCTACCCGGCTTGGAAGCCCCAAAGTCGGTATGAGCTGTCAGGTTCACTCCCATCCCCGTTTGGACCACTTCCCGACTTAGGAAAATCACCAAATTCGGCCTGAACTCAGAGGGCAGGCCCCCCTCGAAGGCCAGGCATTCGGCAGAACCGCCGGGTCAAATCCGACTGTGCTACCCGGCCCCAAAGCCTCAAAGTTGGTATGAGCAGTTAGGTTCACTCCCATCCCCGTTTGGACCACTTCCCGACTTAGGAAATTCACCAAATTCGGCCTGAACTTAGAGGAGAGTCCCCGCTCGAAGGCGTGGAAGTCGGCAGAATCGCCGGGTCAAATCCGACTGAGCTACCCGGCCCCGAAGCCTCAATGTCGGTAAGAGCTGTCAGGTTCACTCCCATCCCCGTTTGGACCACTTCCCGACTCGGGAAATTCACCAAATTCGGCCTGAACTTAGACAACAGTCCCCCCTCGAAGCCGTGGCAGTCGCTAGAACCGCCGGATCAAATCCGGTTGAGCTACCCGGCTTGGAAGCCCCAAAGTCGGTATGAGCTGTCAGGTTCACTCCCATCCCCGTTTGGACCACTTCCCGACTTAGGAAATTCACCAAATTCGGCCTGAACTCAGAGGGCAGGCCCCCCTCGAAGGCCAGGCATTCGGCAGAACCGCCGGGTCAAATCCGACTGTGCTACCCGGCCCCAAAGCCTCAAAGTTGGTATGAGCAGTTAGGTTCACTCCCAAACCCGTTGGGACCACTTCCCGACTTAGGAAATTCACCAAATTCGGCCTGAACTTAGACAACAGTCCCCCCTCGAAGGCGTGACAGTCGGTAGAACCGCCGGGTCAAATCCGGCTGAGCTACCCGATTTGGAAGCCTTCAACACAAAACCCATCCGGCAATGCCACTCAAAAAGGGCCCAAATTCAGAAACACCCCCTTCAATAGGTACCACTTCCTCGGAGACACTACCGGGACACGCTCCCCTCGGCGAAAATTAAGCCCCCACCACTAACTGAAGCCAACCGCAGCCCCAACTTCAACGGAGAAATCAGTAACCAATTCAAAAATGCACTTGGTTACTGATTTGTACTGCTTCAAAAATATTCTAAGTGTCGCTGGTTACTGATTTGTACTGCTCCAAAAATATTCTAAGTGTCACTGGTTACTGATTTGTACTGACTCAAAAATATTCTAAGTGTCGCTGGTTACTGATTTGTACTGACTGAAAAATATTCTAAGTGTCGCTGGTTACTGATTTGTACTGACTCAAAAATATTCTAAGTGTCAGTGGTTACTGATTTGTACTGCTCCAAAAATATTCTAAGTGTCGCTGGTTACTGATTTGTAATGCTCCAAAAATATTCTAAGTGTCGCTGGTTACTGATTTGTACTGCTTCAAAAATATTCTAAGTGTCAGCGGTTACTGATTTGTACTGCTTCAAAAATATTCTAAGTGTCGCTGGTTACTGATTTGTACTGCTTCAAAAATATTCTAAGTGTCAGTGGTTACTGATTTGTACTGCGTCAAAAATATTCTAAGTGTCGCTGGTTACTGATTTGTACTGACTGAAAAATATTCTAAGTGTCGCTGGTTACTGATTTGTACTGCTCAAAAATTTTCTAACCGCCGGGTCAAATCCGGACGGGCCAGCCGGCTTGGAAGCCTCAAGGTCGGTATGAGCTGTCAGATTCAACCCCATCACCATTTGGACCACTTCCCGACATAGGAAATTCACCAAATTCGGCATGAACTCAGAGGGCAGTCCCCCCTCGAAGGCGACTGCTTCAAAAATATTCTAAGTGTCGCCGGTTACTGATTTGTACTGCTTCAAAAATATTCTAAGTGTCGCTGGTTACTGATTTGTACTGCTGAAAAATATTCTAAGTGTCGCTGGTTACTGATTTGTACTGCTCCAAAAATATTCTAAGTGTCGCTGGTTACTGATTTGTACTGCTGAAAAATATTCTAAGTGTCGCTGGTTACTGATTTGTACTGACTGACAAATATTCTATGTGTCGCTGGTTACTGTTTTGTACTGTCTGAAAAATATTCTAAGTGTCGCTGGTTACTGATTTGTACTGCTTCAAAAATATTCTAAGTGTCGCTGGTTACTGATTTGTACTGCTTCAAAAATATTCTAAGTGTCAGTGGTTACTGATTTGTACTGCTCCAAAAATATTCTAAGTGTCAGTGGTTACTGATTTGTACTGCTTCAAAAATATTCTAAGTGTCGCTGGTTACTGATTTGTACTGCTTCAAAAATATTCTAAGTGTCAGTGGTTACTGATTTGTACTGCTCCAAAAATATTCTAAGTGTCGCTGGT
>NW_026867450.1:312960-320460 GCF_020745735.1 Hemiscyllium ocellatum | reverse complement strand
CATTTTCGACACAAGCGCCTGAGGAGGGACACCACCCCTCCCCTTGTGTCAAGAGACCTCCGCACTGGCCTCTGACTGATTCTTAGAACGGACGGAAAGAGTCGGGCAAGCCTGTCAAAGCTTTGAGCGAATGTCAAAAGCTTTAGACTGCCGCGAACCCTCCGGCTTGCACTGAGACACGAGGTCGATGTGCTAAGCACCCCGGGGCCCCTTTCGCCTGCAGGTCCCGAGCCGCCAACATGTTCTTAGTATCGTGTTCCCCAAACCTGGGTGACGGGCACCACAGGGCGGCAGAGCCATCGCACTTGCCGGGTGGCAGAGGAAGGACCGGACTATGTACCATAGCGGCCAACCACTCCCAGAGCCGGTCGTGCGGGGCTCGAGGTCTGCTCTCAACGTCACATGCTTCTGTGAGTGCTCAGGCAAGGGTCAGACCACATCCTTCCTGGCAGCACCCAAAGCAACCAGGCCGCTCGTGTCTCTCGCCTTCATTTTTCGACACAAGCGCCTGAGGAGGGACGCCACCCCTCCCCTTGCGTCAAGAGACCTCCCCACCGGCCTCTGACTGATTCTTAGAACGGACGGAAAGAGTCGGGCAAGCCTGTCAAAGATTTGAGCGTATGTCAAAAGCTTTAGACTTCCGCGAACTCTCTGGCTTGCACTGAGACCCGAGGTCGATGTGCTCAGCACCACGGGGCCCCTTTCGCCTGCAGGTCCCGAGCCGCCAACATGTTCTTAGTATCGTGTTCCCCAAACCTGGGTGACGGGCACCACAGGGCGACAGAGCCATCGCACTTGCCGGGTGGCAGAGGAAGGACCGGACTATGTACAATAGCGGCCAACGACTCCCAGAGCCGGTTGTGCGGGGCTCGAGGTCTGCTCTCAACATCACATGCTTTTGGATGTGCTCAGGCAAGGGTCAGACCACATCCTTCCTGGCAGCACCCAAAGCAACCAGGCCGCTCGCGTCTCTCGCCTTCATTTTTCGACACAAGCGCCTGAGGAGGGACGCCACCCCTCCCCTTTGCGTCAAGAGACCTCCCCACCGGCCTCTGACTGATTCTTAGAACGGACGGAAAGAGTCGGGCAAGCCTGTCAAAGCTTTGAGCGAATGTCAAAAGCTTTAGACTTCCGCGAACTCTCCGGCTTGCACTGAGACGCGAGGTCGATGTGCTAAGCACCACGGGGCCCCTTTCGCCTGCAGGTCCCGAGCCGCCAACATGTTCTTAGTATCGTGTTCTCCAATCCTGGGTGACGGGCACCGCAGGGAGGCAGAGCCATCGCACTTGCCGGGTGGCAGAGGAAGGACCGGACTATGTACAATAGCGGCCAACGACTCCCAGAGCCGGTTGTGCGGCGTCTGCTCTCAGCCTAAGAGGCTTCTGGGAGTGCTCAGGCAAGGGTCAGCCTGCACCCTTGCTGGCAGCACCCAGGGGAACCAGGACGCTTGCATCTCTCGCCTTCATTTTCGACACAAGCGCCTGAGGAGGGACGCCACCCCTCCCCTTGCGTCAAGAGACCTCCCCACCAGCCTCTGACTGATTCTTAGAACGGACGGAAAGAGTCGGGCAAGCCTGTCAAAGCTTTGAGCGAATGTCAAAAGCTTTAGACTTCCGCGAACTCTCCGGCTTGCACTGAGACGCGAGGTCGATGTGCTAAGCACCACGGGGCCCCTTTCGCCTGCAGGTCCCGAGCCGCCAACATGTTCTTAGTATCGTGTTCTCCAAACCTGGGTGACGGGCACCGCAGGGAGGCAGAGCCATCGCACTTGCCGGGTGGCAGAGGAAGGACCGGACTATGTACAATAGCGGCCAACGACTCCCAGAGCCGGTAGTGCGGCGTCTGCTCTCAGCCTAAGAGGCTTCTGGGAGTGCTCAGGCAAGGGTCAGCCTGCACCCTTGCTGGCAGCACCCAGGGGAACCAGGACGCTTGCATCTCTCGCCTTCATTTTCGACACAAACGCCTGAGGAGGGAAGCCAACCCTCCGTGTGTCAAGAGACCGTCCCCGCCCCGGCCTCCGACTGATTCTTAGAACGGACGGAAAGAGTCAGGCAAGCCTGTTAAGACTTCCGCGAACTCTCCGGCTTGCACTGAGACGCGAGGTCGATGTGCTCAGCACCACGGGGCCCCTTTCGCCTGCAGGTCCCGAGCCGCCAACATGTTCTAAGTATCGTGTTCTCCAAACCTGGGTGACGGGCACCGCAGGGAGGCAGAGCCATCGCACTTGCCGGGTGGCAGAGGAAGGACCGGACTATGTACAATAGCGGCCAACGACTCCCAGAGCCGGTAGTGCGGCGCCTGCTCTCCGCCTAAGAGGCTTTTGGGAGTGCTCAGGCAAGGGTCAGCCTGCACCCTTGCTGGCAGCACCCAGGGGAACCAGGACGCTTGCATCTCTCGCCTTCATTTTCGACACAAACGCCTGAGGAGGGAAGCCAACCCTCCGTGTGTCAAGAGACCGTCCCCGCCCCGGCCTCCGACTGATTCTTAGAACGGACGGAAAGAGTCAGGCAAGCCTGTTAAGACTTCCGCGAACTCTCCGGCTTGCACTGAGACGCGAGGTCGATGTGCTCAGCACCACGGGGCCCCCTTCGCCTGCAGGTCCCGAGCCGCCAACATGTTCTAAGTATCGTGTTCCCCAAACCTGGGTGACGAGCACCGCAGGGAGGCAGAGCCATCGCACTTGCCGGGTGGCAGAGGAAGGACCGGACTATGTACAATAGCGGCCAACGACTCCCAGAGCCGGTAGTGCGGCGCCTGCTCTCAGCTTAAGAGGCTTTTGGGAGTGCTCAGGCAAGGGTCAGCCTGCACCCTTGCTGGCAGCACCCAGGGGAACCAGGACGCTTGCATCTCTCGCCTTCATTTTCGACACAAACACCTGAGGAGGGAAGCCAACCCTCCGTGTGTCAAGAGACCGTCCCCGCCCCGGCCTCCGACTGATTCTTAGAACGGACGGAAAGAGTCAGGCAAGCCTGTCAAAGAATTGAGCAGATGTCAAAATCTTTTAAGACTTCCGCGAACTCTCCGGCTTGCACTGAGACCCGAGGTCGATGTGCTCAGCACCACGGGGCCCCTTTCGCCTGCAGGTCCCGAGCCGCCAACATGTTCTAAGTATCGTGTTCCCCAAACCTGGGTGACGAGCACCGCAGGGCGGCAGAGCCATCGCACTTGCCGGGTGGCAGAGGAAGGACCGGACTATGTACAATAGCGGCCAACCACTCCCAGAGCCGGTAGTGCGGCGTGCGAGGTCTGCTCTCAGCGGAAGAGGGTTTTGGGAATGCTCAGGCAAGGGCCAGCCTGCACCCTTCCTGGCCGCTCCCACGGGAACCAGGCTACTTGCAATCCTTTCCCCCAATAGCAAGTGCCTTTTGGAGGGACGGCCGGAGTCAACGTGGGGTTTGCCCGCCCTCCAAAGTGTCAAGAGACCGCCGCACAGGCCTCTGACTGATTCTTAGAACAGGCAGCAAGAGTTGGGTAAGTCTGTCGAAAATTTGACAAAGTGTCAAAAATTAGACTTCCGAGAGCTCTTGGGCATGCACACAGGCCTGTCATTCAAGTGCTCTGCCCGCGGAACCGTTTTTCGGATGCCTTTCAAAGTGGTCCCGCGCCGCCATTTTGTTCTAAAAATCGTGTTCCCAGAAATCTCCGGGTACCCCGCCAACCTCACTGTGTCACAATGTCAAGTGGCACTGAATGGGTCTGAATTTCAAATTCGACTGCTTCGCTCTGGAACTCGAACCCGGCAAAACCGTTTGGATTTTTCCCGGTCCAGACTTCCGCGGCAGACAAAGTTAAAGTTTTCGGGCTGCAGACTCAAAACGACATCTGGCCAACCGCCGGGCTCAATTCGCCCAGTTCCTCCGGCACTTCGGAACTCATGTTCGGCATGAGTTTTTGAATCTTTCCCGATGCTTCGGCATTTTCCTCCGCTGACACTTAGAATATTTTTCACACTTGGCCGAAAATTTTTCTAAGTTTTTCTGGTTACTGATTTCTTCTTTTCGGGCATTTTTCTAAGTTTTCTTGGTTACTCATTTCTCATTTTCAAACATTTTTCTAAGTTTTTCTGGTTACTGATTTCTTCTTTTTGGGCATTTTTCTAAGTTTTCTTGGTTACTCATTTCTCATTTTCAAACATTTTTCTAAGTTTTTCTGGTTACTCATTTCTCATTTTCAAACATTTTTCTAAGTTTTTCTGGTTACTGATTTCTTCTTTTTGGGCATTTTTCTAAGTTTTCTTGGTTACTCATTTCTCATTTTCAAACATTTTTCTAAGTTTTTCTGGTTACTGATTTCTTCTTTTTGGGCATTTTTCTAAGTTTTCTTGGTTACTCATTTCTCATTTTCAAACATTTTTCTAAGTTTTCTTGGTTACTCATTTCTCATTTTCAAACATTTTTCTAAGTTTTTCTGGTTACTGATTTCTTCTTTTTGGGCATTTTTCTAAGTTTTCTTGGTTACTCATTTCTCATTTTCAAACATTTTTCTAAGTTTTTCTGGTTACTCATTTCTCATTTTCAAACATTTTTCTAAGTTTTTCTGGTTACTGATTTCTTCTTTTTGGGCATTTTTCTAAGTTTTCTTGGTTACTCATTTCTCATTTTCAAACATTTTTCTAAGTTTTTCTGGTTACTCATTTCTCATTTTCAAACATTTTTCTAAGTTTTTCTGGTTACTCATTTCTGCTTTTCCAACGTTTTACTAAGTTTTGCTGGTTACTGAGTTCACACTTTTAAACATTTTCGGGCATTTTTCTACGTTTTTCATGTTACTCATTTAGCACTTTCAGGCACTTTCCTATGCTTTCCTGCTTACTGATTTCACACTTTTAAGCATCTTCGGGCATGTTCCCTAAGTTTTGCAGTTCATTCGTTTGGGACAGTCAGGCAGCTTTCCTAAGCTTTCCTGGTAACCGAATTCACATTGTTGAGAACTTTGGAACCCTTCCCTAAGCTGTGCTGGTTACTCACTTTACCTCTTCAGACACTTGCCCCCGTTGTGACAGAGACCACTTCCCGACTCGGGAAATGCACCAAATTCGGCCTGAACTCAGAGGGCAGTCCCCCCTCGAAGGCGTGGAAGTCGGCAGAATCGCCGGGTCAAATCCGGCTGAGCTACCCGGCTTGGAAGCCTCAAAGTCGGTATGAGCTGTCAGGTTCACTCCCATCCCCGTTTGGACCACTTCCCGACTCGGGAAATTCACCAAAGTCGGCCTGAACTCAGAGGACAGTCCCCCCTCGAAGGCGTGACAGTCGGCAGAACCGCCGGATCAAATCCGGCTGAGCTACCCGGCCCCGAAGCCTCAAAGTCGGTAAGAGCTGTCAGGTTCACTCCCATCCCCGTTTGGACCACTTCCCGACTCGGGAAATTCACCAAATTCGGCCTGAACTGATACAACAGTCCCCCCTCGAAGGCGTGACAGTCGGCAGAACCGCCGGATCAAATCCGGTTGAGCTACCCGGCTTGGAAGCCCCAAAGTCGGTAAGAGCTGTCAGGTTCACTCCCATCCCCGTTTGGACCACTTCCCGACTCGGGAAATTCACCAAATTCGGCCTGAACTTATACAACAGTCCCCCCTCGAAGGCGTGACAGTCGCTAGAACCGCCGGATCAAATCCGGTTGAGCTACCCGGCTTGGAAGCCCCAAAGTCGGTAAGAGCTGTCAGGTTCACTCCCATCCCCGTTTGGACCACTTCCCGACTTAGGAAATTCACCAAATTCGGCCTGAACTTAGAGGAGAGTCCCCGCTCGAAGGCGTGGAAGTCGGCAGAATCGCCGGGTCAAATCCGACTGAGCTACCCGGCCCCGAAGCCTCAATGTCGGTAAGAGCTGTCAGGTTCACTCCCATCCCCGTTTGGACCACTTCCCGACTCGGGAAATTCACCAAATTCGGCCTGAACTTAGACAACAGTCCCCCCTCGAAGCCGTGGCAGTCGCTAGAACCGCCGGATCAAATCCGGTTGAGCTACCCGGCTTGGAAGCCCCAAAGTCGGTATGAGCTGTCAGGTTCACTCCCATCCCCGTTTGGACCACTTCCCGACTTAGGAAAATCACCAAATTCGGCCTGAACTCAGAGGGCAGGCCCCCCTCGAAGGCCAGGCATTCGGCAGAACCGCCGGGTCAAATCCGACTGTGCTACCCGGCCCCAAAGCCTCAAAGTTGGTATGAGCAGTTAGGTTCACTCCCATCCCCGTTTGGACCACTTCCCGACTTAGGAAATTCACCAAATTCGGCCTGAACTTAGAGGAGAGTCCCCGCTCGAAGGCGTGGAAGTCGGCAGAATCGCCGGGTCAAATCCGACTGAGCTACCCGGCCCCGAAGCCTCACTGTCGGTAAGAGCTGTCAGGTTCACTCCCATCCCCGTTTGGACCACTTCCCGACTCGGGAAATTCACCAAATTCGGCCTGAACTTAGACAACAGTCCCCCCTCGAAGGCGTGGCAGTCGCTAGAACCGCCGGATCAAATCCGGTTGAGCTACCCGGCTTGGAAGCCCCAAAGTCGGTAAGAGCTGTCAGGTTCACTCCCATCCCCGTTTGGACCACTTCCCGACTTAGGAAATTCACCAAATTCGGCCTGAACTTAGAGGAGAGTCCCCGCTCGAAGGCGTGGAAGTCGGCAGAATCGCCGGGTCAAATCCGACTGAGCTACCCGGCCCCGAAGCCTCAATGTCGGTAAGAGCTGTCAGGTTCACTCCCATCCCCGTTTGGACCACTTCCCGACTCGGGAAATTCACCAAATTCGGCCTGAACTTAGACAACAGTCCCCCCTCGAAGCCGTGGCAGTCGCTAGAACCGCCGGATCAAATCCGGTTGAGCTACCCGGCTTGGAAGCCCCAAAGTCGGTATGAGCTGTCAGGTTCACTCCCATCCCCGTTTGGACCACTTCCCGACTTAGGAAAATCACCAAATTCGGCCTGAACTCAGAGGGCAGGCCCCCCTCGAAGGCCAGGCATTCGGCAGAACCGCCGGGTCAAATCCGACTGTGCTACCCGGCCCCAAAGCCTCAAAGTTGGTATGAGCAGTTAGGTTCACTCCCATCCCCGTTTGGACCACTTCCCGACTTAGGAAATTCACCAAATTCGGCCTGAACTTAGAGGAGAGTCCCCGCTCGAAGGCGTGGAAGTCGGCAGAATCGCCGGCTCAAATCCGACTGAGCTACCCGGCCCCGAAGCCTCAATGTCGGTAAGAGCTGTCAGGTTCACTCCCATCCCCGTTTGGACCACTTCCCGACTCGGGAAATTCACCAAATTCGGCCTGAACTTAGACAACAGTCCCCCCTCGAAGCCGTGGCAGTCGCTAGAACCGCCGGATCAAATCCGGTTGAGCTACCCGGCTTGGAAGCCCCAAAGTCGGTATGAGCTGTCAGGTTCACTCCCATCCCCGTTTGGACCACTTCCCGACTTAGGAAAATCACCAAATTCGGCCTGAACTCAGAGGGCAGGCCCCCCTCGAAGGCCAGGCATTCGGCAGAACCGCCGGGTCAAATCCGACTGTGCTACCCGGC
>NW_026867450.1:287960-295460 GCF_020745735.1 Hemiscyllium ocellatum | reverse complement strand
CTTAGTATCGTGTTCCCCAAACCTGGGTGACGGGCACCACAGGGCGACAGAGCCATCGCACTTGCCGGGTGGCAGAGGAAGGACCGGACTATGTACAATAGCGGCCAACGACTCCCAGAGCCGGTTGTGCGGGGCTCGAGGTCTGCTCTCAACATCACATGCTTTTGGATGTGCTCAGGCAAGGGTCAGACCACATCCTTCCTGGCAGCACCCAAAGCAACCAGGCCGCTCGCGTCTCTCGCCTTCATTTTTCGACACAAGCGCCTGAGGAGGGACGCCACCCCTCCCCTTTGCGTCAAGAGACCTCCCCACCGGCCTCTGACTGATTCTTAGAACGGACGGAAAGAGTCGGGCAAGCCTGTCAAAGCTTTGAGCGAATGTCAAAAGCTTTAGACTTCCGCGAACTCTCCGGCTTGCACTGAGACGCGAGGTCGATGTGCTAAGCACCACGGGGCCCCTTTCGCCTGCAGGTCCCGAGCCGCCAACATGTTCTTAGTATCGTGTTCTCCAATCCTGGGTGACGGGCACCGCAGGGAGGCAGAGCCATCGCACTTGCCGGGTGGCAGAGGAAGGACCGGACTATGTACAATAGCGGCCAACGACTCCCAGAGCCGGTTGTGCGGCGTCTGCTCTCAGCCTAAGAGGCTTCTGGGAGTGCTCAGGCAAGGGTCAGCCTGCACCCTTGCTGGCAGCACCCAGGGGAACCAGGACGCTTGCATCTCTCGCCTTCATTTTCGACACAAGCGCCTGAGGAGGGACGCCACCCCTCCCCTTGCGTCAAGAGACCTCCCCACCAGCCTCTGACTGATTCTTAGAACGGACGGAAAGAGTCGGGCAAGCCTGTCAAAGCTTTGAGCGAATGTCAAAAGCTTTAGACTTCCGCGAACTCTCCGGCTTGCACTGAGACGCGAGGTCGATGTGCTAAGCACCACGGGGCCCCTTTCGCCTGCAGGTCCCGAGCCGCCAACATGTTCTTAGTATCGTGTTCTCCAAACCTGGGTGACGGGCACCGCAGGGAGGCAGAGCCATCGCACTTGCCGGGTGGCAGAGGAAGGACCGGACTATGTACAATAGCGGCCAACGACTCCCAGAGCCGGTAGTGCGGCGTCTGCTCTCAGCCTAAGAGGCTTCTGGGAGTGCTCAGGCAAGGGTCAGCCTGCACCCTTGCTGGCAGCACCCAGGGGAACCAGGACGCTTGCATCTCTCGCCTTCATTTTCGACACAAACGCCTGAGGAGGGAAGCCAACCCTCCGTGTGTCAAGAGACCGTCCCCGCCCCGGCCTCCGACTGATTCTTAGAACGGACGGAAAGAGTCAGGCAAGCCTGTTAAGACTTCCGCGAACTCTCCGGCTTGCACTGAGACGCGAGGTCGATGTGCTCAGCACCACGGGGCCCCTTTCGCCTGCAGGTCCCGAGCCGCCAACATGTTCTAAGTATCGTGTTCTCCAAACCTGGGTGACGGGCACCGCAGGGAGGCAGAGCCATCGCACTTGCCGGGTGGCAGAGGAAGGACCGGACTATGTACAATAGCGGCCAACGACTCCCAGAGCCGGTAGTGCGGCGCCTGCTCTCCGCCTAAGAGGCTTTTGGGAGTGCTCAGGCAAGGGTCAGCCTGCACCCTTGCTGGCAGCACCCAGGGGAACCAGGACGCTTGCATCTCTCGCCTTCATTTTCGACACAAACGCCTGAGGAGGGAAGCCAACCCTCCGTGTGTCAAGAGACCGTCCCCGCCCCGGCCTCCGACTGATTCTTAGAACGGACGGAAAGAGTCAGGCAAGCCTGTTAAGACTTCCGCGAACTCTCCGGCTTGCACTGAGACGCGAGGTCGATGTGCTCAGCACCACGGGGCCCCCTTCGCCTGCAGGTCCCGAGCCGCCAACATGTTCTAAGTATCGTGTTCCCCAAACCTGGGTGACGAGCACCGCAGGGAGGCAGAGCCATCGCACTTGCCGGGTGGCAGAGGAAGGACCGGACTATGTACAATAGCGGCCAACGACTCCCAGAGCCGGTAGTGCGGCGCCTGCTCTCAGCTTAAGAGGCTTTTGGGAGTGCTCAGGCAAGGGTCAGCCTGCACCCTTGCTGGCAGCACCCAGGGGAACCAGGACGCTTGCATCTCTCGCCTTCATTTTCGACACAAACACCTGAGGAGGGAAGCCAACCCTCCGTGTGTCAAGAGACCGTCCCCGCCCCGGCCTCCGACTGATTCTTAGAACGGACGGAAAGAGTCAGGCAAGCCTGTCAAAGAATTGAGCAGATGTCAAAATCTTTTAAGACTTCCGCGAACTCTCCGGCTTGCACTGAGACCCGAGGTCGATGTGCTCAGCACCACGGGGCCCCTTTCGCCTGCAGGTCCCGAGCCGCCAACATGTTCTAAGTATCGTGTTCCCCAAACCTGGGTGACGAGCACCGCAGGGCGGCAGAGCCATCGCACTTGCCGGGTGGCAGAGGAAGGACCGGACTATGTACAATAGCGGCCAACCACTCCCAGAGCCGGTAGTGCGGCGTGCGAGGTCTGCTCTCAGCGGAAGAGGGTTTTGGGAATGCTCAGGCAAGGGCCAGCCTGCACCCTTCCTGGCCGCTCCCACGGGAACCAGGCTACTTGCAATCCTTTCCCCCAATAGCAAGTGCCTTTTGGAGGGACGGCCGGAGTCAACGTGGGGTTTGCCCGCCCTCCAAAGTGTCAAGAGACCGCCGCACAGGCCTCTGACTGATTCTTAGAACAGGCAGCAAGAGTTGGGTAAGTCTGTCGAAAATTTGACAAAGTGTCAAAAATTAGACTTCCGAGAGCTCTTGGGCATGCACACAGGCCTGTCATTCAAGTGCTCTGCCCGCGGAACCGTTTTTCGGATGCCTTTCAAAGTGGTCCCGCGCCGCCATTTTGTTCTAAAAATCGTGTTCCCAGAAATCTCCGGGTACCCCGCCAACCTCACTGTGTCACAATGTCAAGTGGCACTGAATGGGTCTGAATTTCAAATTCGACTGCTTCGCTCTGGAACTCGAACCCGGCAAAACCGTTTGGATTTTTCCCGGTCCAGACTTCCGCGGCAGACAAAGTTAAAGTTTTCGGGCTGCAGACTCAAAACGACATCTGGCCAACCGCCGGGCTCAATTCGCCCAGTTCCTCCGGCACTTCGGAACTCATGTTCGGCATGAGTTTTTGAATCTTTCCCGATGCTTCGGCATTTTCCTCCGCTGACACTTAGAATATTTTTCACACTTGGCCGAAAATTTTTCTAAGTTTTTCTGGTTACTGATTTCTTCTTTTCGGGCATTTTTCTAAGTTTTCTTGGTTACTCATTTCTCATTTTCAAACATTTTTCTAAGTTTTTCTGGTTACTGATTTCTTCTTTTTGGGCATTTTTCTAAGTTTTCTTGGTTACTCATTTCTCATTTTCAAACATTTTTCTAAGTTTTTCTGGTTACTCATTTCTCATTTTCAAACATTTTTCTAAGTTTTTCTGGTTACTGATTTCTTCTTTTTGGGCATTTTTCTAAGTTTTCTTGGTTACTCATTTCTCATTTTCAAACATTTTTCTAAGTTTTTCTGGTTACTGATTTCTTCTTTTTGGGCATTTTTCTAAGTTTTCTTGGTTACTCATTTCTCATTTTCAAACATTTTTCTAAGTTTTCTTGGTTACTCATTTCTCATTTTCAAACATTTTTCTAAGTTTTTCTGGTTACTGATTTCTTCTTTTTGGGCATTTTTCTAAGTTTTCTTGGTTACTCATTTCTCATTTTCAAACATTTTTCTAAGTTTTTCTGGTTACTCATTTCTCATTTTCAAACATTTTTCTAAGTTTTTCTGGTTACTGATTTCTTCTTTTTGGGCATTTTTCTAAGTTTTCTTGGTTACTCATTTCTCATTTTCAAACATTTTTCTAAGTTTTTCTGGTTACTCATTTCTCATTTTCAAACATTTTTCTAAGTTTTTCTGGTTACTCATTTCTGCTTTTCCAACGTTTTACTAAGTTTTGCTGGTTACTGAGTTCACACTTTTAAACATTTTCGGGCATTTTTCTACGTTTTTCATGTTACTCATTTAGCACTTTCAGGCACTTTCCTATGCTTTCCTGCTTACTGATTTCACACTTTTAAGCATCTTCGGGCATGTTCCCTAAGTTTTGCAGTTCATTCGTTTGGGACAGTCAGGCAGCTTTCCTAAGCTTTCCTGGTAACCGAATTCACATTGTTGAGAACTTTGGAACCCTTCCCTAAGCTGTGCTGGTTACTCACTTTACCTCTTCAGACACTTGCCCCCGTTGTGACAGAGACCACTTCCCGACTCGGGAAATGCACCAAATTCGGCCTGAACTCAGAGGGCAGTCCCCCCTCGAAGGCGTGGAAGTCGGCAGAATCGCCGGGTCAAATCCGGCTGAGCTACCCGGCTTGGAAGCCTCAAAGTCGGTATGAGCTGTCAGGTTCACTCCCATCCCCGTTTGGACCACTTCCCGACTCGGGAAATTCACCAAATTCGGCCTGAACTCAGAGGACAGTCCCCCCTCGAAGGCGTGACAGTCGGCAGAACCGCCGGATCAAATCCGGCTGAGCTACCCGGCCCCGAAGCCTCAAAGTCGGTAAGAGCTGTCAGGTTCACTCCCATCCCCGTTTGGACCACTTCCCGACTCGGGAAATTCACCAAATTCGGCCTGAACTTATACAACAGTCCCCCCTCGAAGGCGTGACAGTCGGCAGAACCGCCGGATCAAATCCGGTTGAGCTACCCGGCTTGGAAGCCCCAAAGTCGGTAAGAGCTGTCAGGTTCACTCCCATCCCCGTTTGGACCACTTCCCGACTCGGGAAATTCACCAAATTCGGCCTGAACTTATACAACAGTCCCCCCTCGAAGGCGTGACAGTCGCTAGAACCGCCGGATCAAATCCGGTTGAGCTACCCGGCTTGGAAGCCCCAAAGTCGGTAAGAGCTGTCAGGTTCACTCCCATCCCCGTTTGGACCACTTCCCGACTTAGGAAATTCACCAAATTCGGCCTGAACTTAGAGGAGAGTCCCCGCTCGAAGGCGTGGAAGTCGGCAGAATCGCCGGGTCAAATCCGACTGAGCTACCCGGCCCCGAAGCCTCAATGTCGGTAAGAGCTGTCAGGTTCACTCCCATCCCCGTTTGGACCACTTCCCGACTCGGGAAATTCACCAAATTCGGCCTGAACTTAGACAACAGTCCCCCCTCGAAGCCGTGGCAGTCGCTAGAACCGCCGGATCAAATCCGGTTGAGCTACCCGGCTTGGAAGCCCCAAAGTCGGTATGAGCTGTCAGGTTCACTCCCATCCCCGTTTGGACCACTTCCCGACTTAGGAAAATCACCAAATTCGGCCTGAACTCAGAGGGCAGGCCCCCCTCGAAGGCCAGGCATTCGGCAGAACCGCCGGGTCAAATCCGACTGTGCTACCCGGCCCCAAAGCCTCAAAGTTGGTATGAGCAGTTAGGTTCACTCCCATCCCCGTTTGGACCACTTCCCGACTTAGGAAATTCACCAAATTCGGCCTGAACTTAGAGGAGAGTCCCCGCTCGAAGGCGTGGAAGTCGGCAGAATCGCCGGGTCAAATCCGACTGAGCTACCCGGCCCCGAAGCCTCAATGTCGGTAAGAGCTGTCAGGTTCACTCCCATCCCCGTTTGGACCACTTCCCGACTCGGGAAATTCACCAAATTCGGCCTGAACTTAGACAACAGTCCCCCCTCGAAGCCGTGGCAGTCGCTAGACCCGCCGGATCAAATCCGGTTGAGCTACCCGGCTAGGAAGCCACAAAGTCGGTAAGAGCTGTCAGGTTCACTCCCATCCCCGTTTGGACCACTTCCCGACTTAGGAAATTCACCAAATTCGGCCTGAACTTAGAGGAGAGTCCCCGCTCGAAGGCGTGGAAGTCGGCAGAATCGCCGGGTCAAATCCGACTGAGCTACCCGGCCCCGAAGCCTCAATGTCGGTAAGAGCTGTCAGGTTCACTCCCATCCCCGTTTGGACCACTTCCCGACTCGGGAAATTCACCAAATTCGGCCTGAACTTAGACAACAGTCCCCCCTCGAAGCCGTGGCAGTCGCTAGAACCGCCGGATCAAATCCGGTTGAGCTACCCGGCTTGGAAGCCCCAAAGTCGGTATGAGCTGTCAGGTTCACTCCCATCCCCGTTTGGACCACTTCCCGACTTAGGAAAATCACCAAATTCGGCCTGAACTCAGAGGGCAGGCCCCCCTCGAAGGCCAGGCATTCGGCAGAACCGCCGGGTCAAATCCGACTGTGCTACCCGGCCCCAAAGCCTCAAAGTTGGTATGAGCAGTTAGGTTCACTCCCATCCCCGTTTGGACCACTTCCCGACTTAGGAAATTCACCAAATTCGGCCTGAACTTAGAGGAGAGTCCCCGCTCGAAGGCGTGGAAGTCGGCAGAATCGCCGGGTCAAATCCGACTGAGCTACCCGGCCCCGAAGCCTCAATGTCGGTAAGAGCTGTCAGGTTCACTCCCATCCCCGTTTGGACCACTTCCCGACTCGGGAAATTCACCAAATTCGGCCTGAACTTAGACAACAGTCCCCCCTCGAAGCCGTGGCAGTCGCTAGAACCGCCGGATCAAATCCGGTTGAGCTACCCGGCTTGGAAGCCCCAACGTCGGTATGAGCTGTCAGGTTCACTCCCATCCCCGTTTGGACCACTTCCCGACTTAGGAAATTCACCAAATTCGGCCTGAACTCAGAGGGCAGGCCCCCCTCGAAGGCCAGGCATTCGGCAGAACCGCCGGGTCAAATCCGACTGTGCTACCCGGCCCCAAAGCCTCAAAGTTGGTATGAGCAGTTAGGTTCACTCCCAAACCCGTTGGGACCACTTCCCGACTTAGGAAATTCACCAAATTCGGCCTGAACTTAGACAACAGTCCCCCCTCGAAGGCGTGACAGTCGGTAGAACCGCCGGGTCAAATCCGGCTGAGCTACCCGATTTGGAAGCCTTCAACACAAAACCCATCCGGCAATGCCACTCAAAAAGGGCCCAAATTCAGAAACACCCCCTTCAATAGGTACCACTTCCTCGGAGACACTACCGGGACACGCTCCCCTCGGCGAAAATTAAGCCCCCACCACTAACTGAAGCCAACCGCAGCCCCAACTTCAACGGAGAAATCAGTAACCAATTCAAAAATGCACTTGGTTACTGATTTGTACTGCTTCAAAAATATTCTAAGTGTCGCTGGTTACTGATTTGTACTGCTCCAAAAATATTCTAAGTGTCACTGGTTACTGATTTGTACTGACTCAAAAATATTCTAAGTGTCGCTGGTTACTGATTTGTACTGACTGAAAAATATTCTAAGTGTCGCTGGTTACTGATTTGTACTGACTCAAAAATATTCTAAGTGTCAGTGGTTACTGATTTGTACTGCTCCAAAAATATTCTAAGTGTCGCTGGTTACTGATTTGTAATGCTCCAAAAATATTCTAAGTGTCGCTGGTTACTGATTTGTACTGCTTCAAAAATATTCTAAGTGTCAGCGGTTACTGATTTG
>NW_026867450.1:267960-275460 GCF_020745735.1 Hemiscyllium ocellatum | reverse complement strand
GAAGGACCGGACTATGTACAATAGCGGCCAACGACTCCCAGAGCCGGTTGTGCGGGGCTCGAGGTCTGCTCTCAACATCACATGCTTTTGGATGTGCTCAGGCAAGGGTCAGACCACATCCTTCCTGGCAGCACCCAAAGCAACCAGGCCGCTCGCGTCTCTCGCCTTCATTTTTCGACACAAGCGCCTGAGGAGGGACGCCACCCCTCCCCTTTGCGTCAAGAGACCTCCCCACCGGCCTCTGACTGATTCTTAGAACGGACGGAAAGAGTCGGGCAAGCCTGTCAAAGCTTTGAGCGAATGTCAAAAGCTTTAGACTTCCGCGAACTCTCCGGCTTGCACTGAGACGCGAGGTCGATGTGCTAAGCACCACGGGGCCCCTTTCGCCTGCAGGTCCCGAGCCGCCAACATGTTCTTAGTATCGTGTTCTCCAATCCTGGGTGACGGGCACCGCAGGGAGGCAGAGCCATCGCACTTGCCGGGTGGCAGAGGAAGGACCGGACTATGTACAATAGCGGCCAACGACTCCCAGAGCCGGTTGTGCGGCGTCTGCTCTCAGCCTAAGAGGCTTCTGGGAGTGCTCAGGCAAGGGTCAGCCTGCACCCTTGCTGGCAGCACCCAGGGGAACCAGGACGCTTGCATCTCTCGCCTTCATTTTCGACACAAGCGCCTGAGGAGGGACGCCACCCCTCCCCTTGCGTCAAGAGACCTCCCCACCAGCCTCTGACTGATTCTTAGAACGGACGGAAAGAGTCGGGCAAGCCTGTCAAAGCTTTGAGCGAATGTCAAAAGCTTTAGACTTCCGCGAACTCTCCGGCTTGCACTGAGACGCGAGGTCGATGTGCTAAGCACCACGGGGCCCCTTTCGCCTGCAGGTCCCGAGCCGCCAACATGTTCTTAGTATCGTGTTCTCCAAACCTGGGTGACGGGCACCGCAGGGAGGCAGAGCCATCGCACTTGCCGGGTGGCAGAGGAAGGACCGGACTATGTACAATAGCGGCCAACGACTCCCAGAGCCGGTAGTGCGGCGTCTGCTCTCAGCCTAAGAGGCTTCTGGGAGTGCTCAGGCAAGGGTCAGCCTGCACCCTTGCTGGCAGCACCCAGGGGAACCAGGACGCTTGCATCTCTCGCCTTCATTTTCGACACAAACGCCTGAGGAGGGAAGCCAACCCTCCGTGTGTCAAGAGACCGTCCCCGCCCCGGCCTCCGACTGATTCTTAGAACGGACGGAAAGAGTCAGGCAAGCCTGTTAAGACTTCCGCGAACTCTCCGGCTTGCACTGAGACGCGAGGTCGATGTGCTCAGCACCACGGGGCCCCTTTCGCCTGCAGGTCCCGAGCCGCCAACATGTTCTAAGTATCGTGTTCTCCAAACCTGGGTGACGGGCACCGCAGGGAGGCAGAGCCATCGCACTTGCCGGGTGGCAGAGGACGGACCGGACTATGTACAATAGCGGCCAACGACTCCCAGAGCCGGTAGTGCGGCGCCTGCTCTCCGCCTAAGAGGCTTTTGGGAGTGCTCAGGCAAGGGTCAGCCTGCACCCTTGCTGGCAGCACCCAGGGGAACCAGGACGCTTGCATCTCTCGCCTTCATTTTCGACACAAACGCCTGAGGAGGGAAGCCAACCCTCCGTGTGTCAAGAGACCGTCCCCGCCCCGGCCTCCGACTGATTCTTAGAACGGACGGAAAGAGTCAGGCAAGCCTGTTAAGACTTCCGCGAACTCTCCGGCTTGCACTGAGACGCGAGGTCGATGTGCTCAGCACCACGGGGCCCCCTTCGCCTGCAGGTCCCGAGCCGCCAACATGTTCTAAGTATCGTGTTCCCCAAACCTGGGTGACGAGCACCGCAGGGAGGCAGAGCCATCGCACTTGCCGGGTGGCAGAGGAAGGACCGGACTATGTACAATAGCGGCCAACGACTCCCAGAGCCGGTAGTGCGGCGCCTGCTCTCAGCTTAAGAGGCTTTTGGGAGTGCTCAGGCAAGGGTCAGCCTGCACCCTTGCTGGCAGCACCCAGGGGAACCAGGACGCTTGCATCTCTCGCCTTCATTTTCGACACAAACACCTGAGGAGGGAAGCCAACCCTCCGTGTGTCAAGAGACCGTCCCCGCCCCGGCCTCCGACTGATTCTTAGAACGGACGGAAAGAGTCAGGCAAGCCTGTCAAAGAATTGAGCAGATGTCAAAATCTTTTAAGACTTCCGCGAACTCTCCGGCTTGCACTGAGACCCGAGGTCGATGTGCTCAGCACCACGGGGCCCCTTTCGCCTGCAGGTCCCGAGCCGCCAACATGTTCTAAGTATCGTGTTCCCCAAACCTGGGTGACGAGCACCGCAGGGCGGCAGAGCCATCGCACTTGCCGGGTGGCAGAGGAAGGACCGGACTATGTACAATAGCGGCCAACCACTCCCAGAGCCGGTAGTGCGGCGTGCGAGGTCTGCTCTCAGCGGAAGAGGGTTTTGGGAATGCTCAGGCAAGGGCCAGCCTGCACCCTTCCTGGCCGCTCCCACGGGAACCAGGCTACTTGCAATCCTTTCCCCCAATAGCAAGTGCCTTTTGGAGGGACGGCCGGAGTCAACGTGGGGTTTGCCCGCCCTCCAAAGTGTCAAGAGACCGCCGCACAGGCCTCTGACTGATTCTTAGAACAGGCAGCAAGAGTTGGGTAAGTCTGTCGAAAATTTGACAAAGTGTCAAAAATTAGACTTCCGAGAGCTCTTGGGCATGCACACAGGCCTGTCATTCAAGTGCTCTGCCCGCGGAACCGTTTTTCGGATGCCTTTCAAAGTGGTCCCGCGCCGCCATTTTGTTCTAAAAATCGTGTTCCCAGAAATCTCCGGGTACCCCGCCAACCTCACTGTGTCACAATGTCAAGTGGCACTGAATGGGTCTGAATTTCAAATTCGACTGCTTCGCTCTGGAACTCGAACCCGGCAAAACCGTTTGGATTTTTCCCGGTCCAGACTTCCGCGGCAGACAAAGTTAAAGTTTTCGGGCTGCAGACTCAAAACGACATCTGGCCAACCGCCGGGCTCAATTCGCCCAGTTCCTCCGGCACTTCGGAACTCATGTTCGGCATGAGTTTTTGAATCTTTCCCGATGCTTCGGCATTTTCCTCCGCTGACACTTAGAATATTTTTCACACTTGGCCGAAAATTTTTCTAAGTTTTTCTGGTTACTGATTTCTTCTTTTCGGGCATTTTTCTAAGTTTTCTTGGTTACTCATTTCTCATTTTCAAACATTTTTCTAAGTTTTTCTGGTTACTGATTTCTTCTTTTTGGGCATTTTTCTAAGTTTTCTTGGTTACTCATTTCTCATTTTCAAACATTTTTCTAAGTTTTTCTGGTTACTCATTTCTCATTTTCAAACATTTTTCTAAGTTTTTCTGGTTACTGATTTCTTCTTTTTGGGCATTTTTCTAAGTTTTCTTGGTTACTCATTTCTCATTTTCAAACATTTTTCTAAGTTTTTCTGGTTACTGATTTCTTCTTTTTGGGCATTTTTCTAAGTTTTCTTGGTTACTCATTTCTCATTTTCAAACATTTTTCTAAGTTTTCTTGGTTACTCATTTCTCATTTTCAAACATTTTTCTAAGTTTTTCTGGTTACTGATTTCTTCTTTTTGGGCATTTTTCTAAGTTTTCTTGGTTACTCATTTCTCATTTTCAAACATTTTTCTAAGTTTTTCTGGTTACTCATTTCTCATTTTCAAACATTTTTCTAAGTTTTTCTGGTTACTGATTTCTTCTTTTTGGGCATTTTTCTAAGTTTTCTTGGTTACTCATTTCTCATTTTCAAACATTTTTCTAAGTTTTTCTGGTTACTCATTTCTCATTTTCAAACATTTTTCTAAGTTTTTCTGGTTACTCATTTCTGCTTTTCCAACGTTTTACTAAGTTTTGCTGGTTACTGAGTTCACACTTTTAAACATTTTCGGGCATTTTTCTACGTTTTTCATGTTACTCATTTAGCACTTTCAGGCACTTTCCTATGCTTTCCTGCTTACTGATTTCACACTTTTAAGCATCTTCGGGCATGTTCCCTAAGTTTTGCAGTTCATTCGTTTGGGACAGTCAGGCAGCTTTCCTAAGCTTTCCTGGTAACCGAATTCACATTGTTGAGAACTTTGGAACCCTTCCCTAAGCTGTGCTGGTTACTCACTTTACCTCTTCAGACACTTGCCCCCGTTGTGACAGAGACCACTTCCCGACTCGGGAAATGCACCAAATTCGGCCTGAACTCAGAGGGCAGTCCCCCCTCGAAGGCGTGGAAGTCGGCAGAATCGCCGGGTCAAATCCGGCTGAGCTACCCGGCTTGGAAGCCTCAAAGTCGGTATGAGCTGTCAGGTTCACTCCCATCCCCGTTTGGACCACTTCCCGACTCGGGAAATTCACCAAATTCGGCCTGAACTCAGAGGACAGTCCCCCCTCGAAGGCGTGACAGTCGGCAGAACCGCCGGATCAAATCCGGCTGAGCTACCCGGCCCCGAAGCCTCAAAGTCGGTAAGAGCTGTCAGGTTCACTCCCATCCCCGTTTGGACCACTTCCCGACTCGGGAAATTCACCAAATTCGGCCTGAACTTATACAACAGTCCCCCCTCGAAGGCGTGACAGTCGGCAGAACCGCCGGATCAAATCCGGTTGAGCTACCCGGCTTGGAAGCCCCAAAGTCGGTAAGAGCTGTCAGGTTCACTCCCATCCCCGTTTGGACCACTTCCCGACTCGGGAAATTCACCAAATTCGGCCTGAACTTATACAACAGTCCCCCCTCGAAGGCGTGACAGTCGCTAGAACCGCCGGATCAAATCCGGTTGAGCTACCCGGCTGGGAAGCCCCAAAGTCGGTAAGAGCTGTCAGGTTCACTCCCATCCCCGTTTGGACCACTTCCCGACTTAGGAAATTCACCAAATTCGGCCTGAACTTAGAGGAGAGTCCCCGCTCGAAGGCGTGGAAGTCGGCAGAATCGCCGGGTCAAATCCGACTGAGCTACCCGGCCCCGAAGCCTCAATGTCGGTAAGAGCTGTCAGGTTCACTCCCATCCCCGTTTGGACCACTTCCCGACTCGGGAAATTCACCAAATTCGGCCTGAACTTATACAACAGTCCCCCCTCGAAGCCGTGGCAGTCGCTAGAACCGCCGGATCAAATCCGGTTGAGCTACCCGGCTTGGAAGCCCCAAAGTCGGTATGAGCTGTCAGGTTCACTCCCATCCCCGTTTGGACCACTTCCCGACTTAGGAAAATCACCAAATTCGGCCTGAACTCAGAGGGCAGGCCCCCCTCGAAGGCCAGGCATTCGGCAGAACCGCCGGGTCAAATCCGACTGTGCTACCCGGCCCCAAAGCCTCAAAGTTGGTATGAGCAGTTAGGTTCACTCCCATCCCCGTTTGGACCACTTCCCGACTTAGGAAATTCACCAAATTCGGCCTGAACTTAGAGGAGAGTCCCCGCTCGAAGGCGTGGAAGTCGGCAGAATCGCCGGGTCAAATCCGACTGAGCTACCCGGCCCCGAAGCCTCAATGTCGGTAAGAGCTGTCAGGTTCACTCCCATCCCCGTTTGGACCACTTCCCGACTCGGGAAATTCACCAAATTCGGCCTGAACTTAGACAACAGTCCCCCCTCGAAGCCGTGGCAGTCGCTAGAACCGCCGGATCAAATCCGGTTGAGCTACCCGGCTTGGAAGCCCCAAAGTCGGTAAGAGCTGTCAGGTTCACTCCCATCCCCGTTTGGACCACTTCCCGACTTAGGAAATTCACCAAATTCGGCCTGAACTTAGAGGAGAGTCCCCGCTCGAAGGCGTGGAAGTCGGCAGAATCGCCGGGTCAAATCCGACTGAGCTACCCGGCCCCGAAGCCTCAATGTCGGTAAGAGCTGTCAGGTTCACTCCCATCCCCGTTTGGACCACTTCCCGACTCGGGAAATTCACCAAATTCGGCCTGAACTTAGACAACAGTCCCCCCTCGAAGCCGTGGCAGTCGCTAGAACCGCCGGATCAAATCCGGTTGAGCTACCCGGCTTGGAAGCCCCAAAGTCGGTATGAGCTGTCAGGTTCACTCCCATCCCCGTTTGGACCACTTCCCGACTTAGGAAAATCACCAAATTCGGCCTGAACTCAGAGGGCAGGCCCCCCTCGAAGGCCAGGCATTCGGCAGAACCGCCGGGTCAAATCCGACTGTGCTACCCGGCCCCAAAGCCTCAAAGTTGGTATGAGCAGTTAGGTTCACTCCCATCCCCGTTTGGACCACTTCCCGACTTAGGAAATTCACCAAATTCGGCCTGAACTTAGAGGAGAGTCCCCGCTCGAAGGCGTGGAAGTCGGCAGAATCGCCGGGTCAAATCCGACTGAGCTACCCGGCCCCGAAGCCTCAATGTCGGTAAGAGCTGTCAGGTTCACTCCCATCCCCGTTTGGACCACTTCCCGACTCGGGAAATTCACCAAATTCGGCCTGAACTTAGACAACAGTCCCCCCTCGAAGCCGTGGCAGTCGCTAGAACCGCCGGATCAAATCCGGTTGAGCTACCCGGCTTGGAAGCCCCAAAGTCGGTATGAGCTGTCAGGTTCACTCCCATCCCCGTTTGGACCACTTCCCGACTTAGGAAAATCACCAAATTCGGCCTGAACTCAGAGGGCAGGCCCCCCTCGAAGGCCAGGCATTCGGCAGAACCGCCGGGTCAAATCCGACTGTGCTACCCGGCCCCAAAGCCTCAAAGTTGGTATGAGCAGTTAGGTTCACTCCCAAACCCGTTGGGACCACTTCCCGACTTAGGAAATTCACCAAATTCGGCCTGAACTTAGACAACAGTCCCCCCTCGAAGGCGTGACAGTCGGTAGAACCGCCGGGTCAAATCCGGCTGAGCTACCCGATTTGGAAGCCTTCAACACAAAACCCATCCGGCAATGCCACTCAAAAAGGGCCCAAATTCAGAAACACCCCCTTCAATAGGTACCACTTCCTCGGAGACACTACCGGGACACGCTCCCCTCGGCGAAAATTAAGCCCCCACCACTAACTGAAGCCAACCGCAGCCCCAACTTCAACGGAGAAATCAGTAACCAATTCAAAAATGCACTTGGTTACTGATTTGTACTGCTTCAAAAATATTCTAAGTGTCGCTGGTTACTGATTTGTACTGCTCCAAAAATATTCTAAGTGTCACTGGTTACTGATTTGTACTGACTCAAAAATATTCTAAGTGTCGCTGGTTACTGATTTGTACTGACTGAAAAATATTCTAAGTGTCGCTGGTTACTGATTTGTACTGACTCAAAAATATTCTAAGTGTCAGTGGTTACTGATTTGTACTGCTCCAAAAATATTCTAAGTGTCGCTGGTTACTGATTTGTAATGCTCCAAAAATATTCTAAGTGTCGCTGGTTACTGATTTGTACTGCTTCAAAAATATTCTAAGTGTCAGCGGTTACTGATTTGTACTGCTTCAAAAATATTCTAAGTGTCGCTGGTTACTGATTTGTACTGCTTCAAAAATATTCTAAGTGTCAGTGGTT
>NW_026867450.1:247960-255460 GCF_020745735.1 Hemiscyllium ocellatum | reverse complement strand
ATCACATGCTTTTGGATGTGCTCAGGCAAGGGTCAGACCACATCCTTCCTGGCAGCACCCAAAGCAACCAGGCCGCTCGCGTCTCTCGCCTTCATTTTTCGACACAAGCGCCTGAGGAGGGACGCCACCCCTCCCCTTTGCGTCAAGAGACCTCCCCACCGGCCTCTGACTGATTCTTAGAACGGACGGAAAGAGTCGGGCAAGCCTGTCAAAGCTTTGAGCGAATGTCAAAAGCTTTAGACTTCCGCGAACTCTCCGGCTTGCACTGAGACGCGAGGTCGATGTGCTAAGCACCACGGGGCCCCTTTCGCCTGCAGGTCCCGAGCCGCCAACATGTTCTTAGTATCGTGTTCTCCAATCCTGGGTGACGGGCACCGCAGGGAGGCAGAGCCATCGCACTTGCCGGGTGGCAGAGGAAGGACCGGACTATGTACAATAGCGGCCAACGACTCCCAGAGCCGGTTGTGCGGCGTCTGCTCTCAGCCTAAGAGGCTTCTGGGAGTGCTCAGGCAAGGGTCAGCCTGCACCCTTGCTGGCAGCACCCAGGGGAACCAGGACGCTTGCATCTCTCGCCTTCATTTTCGACACAAGCGCCTGAGGAGGGACGCCACCCCTCCCCTTGCGTCAAGAGACCTCCCCACCAGCCTCTGACTGATTCTTAGAACGGACGGAAAGAGTCGGGCAAGCCTGTCAAAGCTTTGAGCGAATGTCAAAAGCTTTAGACTTCCGCGAACTCTCCGGCTTGCACTGAGACGCGAGGTCGATGTGCTAAGCACCACGGGGCCCCTTTCGCCTGCAGGTCCCGAGCCGCCAACATGTTCTTAGTATCGTGTTCTCCAAACCTGGGTGACGGGCACCGCAGGGAGGCAGAGCCATCGCACTTGCCGGGTGGCAGAGGAAGGACCGGACTATGTACAATAGCGGCCAACGACTCCCAGAGCCGGTAGTGCGGCGTCTGCTCTCAGCCTAAGAGGCTTCTGGGAGTGCTCAGGCAAGGGTCAGCCTGCACCCTTGCTGGCAGCACCCAGGGGAACCAGGACGCTTGCATCTCTCGCCTTCATTTTCGACACAAACGCCTGAGGAGGGAAGCCAACCCTCCGTGTGTCAAGAGACCGTCCCCGCCCCGGCCTCCGACTGATTCTTAGAACGGACGGAAAGAGTCAGGCAAGCCTGTTAAGACTTCCGCGAACTCTCCGGCTTGCACTGAGACGCGAGGTCGATGTGCTCAGCACCACGGGGCCCCTTTCGCCTGCAGGTCCCGAGCCGCCAACATGTTCTAAGTATCGTGTTCTCCAAACCTGGGTGACGGGCACCGCAGGGAGGCAGAGCCATCGCACTTGCCGGGTGGCAGAGGAAGGACCGGACTATGTACAATAGCGGCCAACGACTCCCAGAGCCGGTAGTGCGGCGCCTGCTCTCCGCCTAAGAGGCTTTTGGGAGTGCTCAGGCAAGGGTCAGCCTGCACCCTTGCTGGCAGCACCCAGGGGAACCAGGACGCTTGCATCTCTCGCCTTCATTTTCGACACAAACGCCTGAGGAGGGAAGCCAACCCGCCGTGTGTCAAGAGACCGTCCCCGCCCCGGCCTCCGACTGATTCTTAGAACGGACGGAAAGAGTCAGGCAAGCCTGTTAAGACTTCCGCGAACTCTCCGGCTTGCACTGAGACGCGAGGTCGATGTGCTCAGCTCCACGGGGCCCCCTTCGCCTGCAGGTCCCGAGCCGCCAACATGTTCTAAGTATCGTGTTCCCCAAACCTGGGTGACGAGCACCGCAGGGAGGCAGAGCCATCGCACTTGCCGGGTGGCAGAGGAAGGACCGGACTATGTACAATAGCGGCCAACGACTCCCAGAGCCGGTAGTGCGGCGCCTGCTCTCAGCTTAAGAGGCTTTTGGGAGTGCTCAGGCAAGGGTCAGCCTGCACCCTTGCTGGCAGCACCCAGGGGAACCAGGACGCTTGCATCTCTCGCCTTCATTTTCGACACAAACACCTGAGGAGGGAAGCCAACCCTCCGTGTGTCAAGAGACCGTCCCCGCCCCGGCCTCCGACTGATTCTTAGAACGGACGGAAAGAGTCAGGCAAGCCTGTCAAAGAATTGAGCAGATGTCAAAATCTTTTAAGACTTCCGCGAACTCTCCGGCTTGCACTGAGACCCGAGGTCGATGTGCTCAGCACCACGGGGCCCCTTTCGCCTGCAGGTCCCGAGCCGCCAACATGTTCTAAGTATCGTGTTCCCCAAACCTGGGTGACGAGCACCGCAGGGCGGCAGAGCCATCGCACTTGCCGGGTGGCAGAGGAAGGACCGGACTATGTACAATAGCGGCCAACCACTCCCAGAGCCGGTAGTGCGGCGTGCGAGGTCTGCTCTCAGCGGAAGAGGGTTTTGGGAATGCTCAGGCAAGGGCCAGCCTGCACCCTTCCTGGCCGCTCCCACGGGAACCAGGCTACTTGCAATCCTTTCCCCCAATAGCAAGTGCCTTTTGGAGGGACGGCCGGAGTCAACGTGGGGTTTGCCCGCCCTCCAAAGTGTCAAGAGACCGCCGCACAGGCCTCTGACTGATTCTTAGAACAGGCAGCAAGAGTTGGGTAAGTCTGTCGAAAATTTGACAAAGTGTCAAAAATTAGACTTCCGAGAGCTCTTGGGCATGCACACAGGCCTGTCATTCAAGTGCTCTGCCCGCGGAACCGTTTTTCGGATGCCTTTCAAAGTGGTCCCGCGCCGCCATTTTGTTCTAAAAATCGTGTTCCCAGAAATCTCCGGGTACCCCGCCAACCTCACTGTGTCACAATGTCAAGTGGCACTGAATGGGTCTGAATTTCAAATTCGACTGCTTCGCTCTGGAACTCGAACCCGGCAAAACCGTTTGGATTTTTCCCGGTCCAGACTTCCGCGGCAGACAAAGTTAAAGTTTTCGGGCTGCAGACTCAAAACGACATCTGGCCAACCGCCGGGCTCAATTCGCCCAGTTCCTCCGGCACTTCGGAACTCATGTTCGGCATGAGTTTTTGAATCTTTCCCGATGCTTCGGCATTTTCCTCCGCTGACACTTAGAATATTTTTCACACTTGGCCGAAAATTTTTCTAAGTTTTTCTGGTTACTGATTTCTTCTTTTCGGGCATTTTTCTAAGTTTTCTTGGTTACTCATTTCTCATTTTCAAACATTTTTCTAAGTTTTTCTGGTTACTGATTTCTTCTTTTTGGGCATTTTTCTAAGTTTTCTTGGTTACTCATTTCTCATTTTCAAACATTTTTCTAAGTTTTTCTGGTTACTCATTTCTCATTTTCAAACATTTTTCTAAGTTTTTCTGGTTACTGATTTCTTCTTTTTGGGCATTTTTCTAAGTTTTCTTGGTTACTCATTTCTCATTTTCAAACATTTTTCTAAGTTTTTCTGGTTACTGATTTCTTCTTTTTGGGCATTTTTCTAAGTTTTCTTGGTTACTCATTTCTCATTTTCAAACATTTTTCTAAGTTTTCTTGGTTACTCATTTCTCATTTTCAAACATTTTTCTAAGTTTTTCTGGTTACTGATTTCTTCTTTTTGGGCATTTTTCTAAGTTTTCTTGGTTACTCATTTCTCATTTTCAAACATTTTTCTAAGTTTTTCTGGTTACTCATTTCTCATTTTCAAACATTTTTCTAAGTTTTTCTGGTTACTGATTTCTTCTTTTTGGGCATTTTTCTAAGTTTTCTTGGTTACTCATTTCTCATTTTCAAACATTTTTCTAAGTTTTTCTGGTTACTCATTTCTCATTTTCAAACATTTTTCTAAGTTTTTCTGGTTACTCATTTCTGCTTTTCCAACGTTTTACTAAGTTTTGCTGGTTACTGAGTTCACACTTTTAAACATTTTCGGGCATTTTTCTACGTTTTTCATGTTACTCATTTAGCACTTTCAGGCACTTTCCTATGCTTTCCTGCTTACTGATTTCACACTTTTAAGCATCTTCGGGCATGTTCCCTAAGTTTTGCAGTTCATTCGTTTGGGACAGTCAGGCAGCTTTCCTAAGCTTTCCTGGTAACCGAATTCACATTGTTGAGAACTTTGGAACCCTTCCCTAAGCTGTGCTGGTTACTCACTTTACCTCTTCAGACACTTGCCCCCGTTGTGACAGAGACCACTTCCCGACTCGGGAAATGCACCAAATTCGGCCTGAACTCAGAGGGCAGTCCCCCCTCGAAGGCGTGGAAGTCGGCAGAAACGCCGGGTCAAATCCGGCTGAGCTACCCGGCTTGGAAGCCTCAAAGTCGGTATGAGCTGTCAGGTTCACTCCCATCCCCGTTTGGACCACTTCCCGACTCGGGAAATTCACCAAATTCGGCCTGAACTCAGAGGACAGTCCCCCCTCGAAGGCGTGACAGTCGGCAGAACCGCCGGATCAAATCCGGCTGAGCTACCCGGCCCCGAAGCCTCAAAGTCGGTAAGAGCTGTCAGGTTCACTCCCATCCCCGTTTGGACCACTTCCCGACTCGGGAAATTCACCAAATTCGGCCTGAACTTATACAACAGTCCCCCCTCGAAGGCGTGACAGTCGGCAGAACCGCCGGATCAAATCCGGTTGAGCTACCCGGCTTGGAAGCCCCAAAGTCGGTAAGAGCTGTCAGGTTCACTCCCATCCCCGTTTGGACCACTTCCCGACTCGGGAAATTCACCAAATTCGGCCTGAACTTATACAACAGTCCCCCCTCGAAGGCGTGACAGTCGCTAGAACCGCCGGATCAAATCCGGTTGAGCTACCCGGCTTGGAAGCCCCAAAGTCGGTAAGAGCTGTCAGGTTCACTCCCATCCCCGTTTGGACCACTTCCCGACTTAGGAAATTCACCAAATTCGGCCTGAACTTAGAGGAGAGTCCCCCCTCGAAGGCGTGGAAGTCGGCAGAATCGCCGGGTCAAATCCGACTGAGCTACCCGGCCCCGAAGCCTCAATGTCGGTAAGAGCTGTCAGGTTCACTCCCATCCCCGTTTGGACCACTTCCCGACTCGGGAAATTCACCAAATTCGGCCTGAACTTAGACAACAGTCCCCCCTCGAAGCCGTGGCAGTCGCTAGAACCGCCGGATCAAATCCGGTTGAGCTACCCGGCTTGGAAGCCCCAAAGTCGGTATGAGCTGTCAGGTTCACTCCCATCCCCGTTTGGACCACTTCCCGACTTAGGAAAATCACCAAATTCGGCCTGAACTCAGAGGGCAGGCCCCCCTCGAAGGCCAGGCATTCGGCAGAACCGCCGGGTCAAATCCGACTGTGCTACCCGGCCCCAAAGCCTCAAAGTTGGTATGAGCAGTTAGGTTCACTCCCATCCCCGTTTGGACCACTTCCCGACTTAGGAAATTCACCAAATTCGGCCTGAACTTAGAGGAGAGTCCCCGCTCGAAGGCGTGGAAGTCGGCAGAATCGCCGGGTCAAATCCGACTGAGCTACCCGGCCCCGAAGCCTCAATGTCGGTAAGAGCTGTCAGGTTCACTCCCATCCCCGTTTGGACCACTTCCCGACTCGGGAAATTCACCAAATTCGGCCTGAACTTAGACAACAGTCCCCCCTCGAAGCCGTGGCAGTCGCTAGAACCGCCGGATCAAATCCGGTTGAGCTACCCGGCTTGGAAGCCCCAAAGTCGGTAAGAGCTGTCAGGTTCACTCCCATCCCCGTTTGGACCACTTCCCGACTTAGGAAATTCACCAAATTCGGCCTGAACTTAGAGGAGAGTCCCCGCTCGAAGGCGTGGAGGTCGGCAGAATCGCCGGGTCAAATCCGACTGAGCTACCCGGCCCCGAAGCCTCAATGTCGGTAAGAGCTGTCAGGTTCACTCCCATCCCCGTTTGGACCACTTCCCGACTCGGGAAATTCACCAAATTCGGCCTGAACTTAGACAACAGTCCCCCCTCGAAGCCGTGGCAGTCGCTAGAACCGCCGGATCAAATCCGGTTGAGCTACCCGGCTTGGAAGCCCCAAAGTCGGTATGAGCTGTCAGGTTCACTCCCATCCCCGTTTGGACCACTTCCCGACTTAGGAAAATCACCAAATTCGGCCTGAACTCAGAGGGCAGGCCCCCCTCGAAGGCCAGGCATTCGGCAGAACCGCCGGGTCAAATCCGACTGTGCTACCCGGCCCCAAAGCCTCAAAGTTGGTATGAGCAGTTAGGTTCACTCCCATCCCCGTTTGGACCACTTCCCGACTTAGGAAATTCACCAAATTCGGCCTGAACTTAGAGGAGAGTCCCCGCTCGAAGGCGTGGAAGTCGGCAGAATCGCCGGGTCAAATCCGACTGAGCTACCCGGCCCCGAAGCCTCAATGTCGGTAAGAGCTGTCAGGTTCACTCCCATCCCCGTTTGGACCACTTCCCGACTCGGGAAATTCACCAAATTCGGCCTGAACTTAGACAACAGTCCCCCCTCGAAGCCG
The DNA here is from genome assembly GCF_020745735.1 of Hemiscyllium ocellatum. Classification (NCBI taxonomy): domain Eukaryota; kingdom Metazoa; phylum Chordata; class Chondrichthyes; order Orectolobiformes; family Hemiscylliidae; genus Hemiscyllium; species Hemiscyllium ocellatum. The sequence goes on along the minus strand of NW_026867450.1, from coordinate 249,064 downwards.
TGGCAGTCGCTAGAACCGCCGGATCAAATCCGGTTGAGCTACCCGGCTTGGAAGCCCCAAAGTCGGTATGAGCTGTCAGGTTCACTCCCATCCCCGTTTGGACCACTTCCCGACTTAGGAAAATCACCAAATTCGGCCTGAACTCAGAGGGCAGGCCCCCCTCGAAGGCCAGGCATTCGGCAGAACCGCCGGGTCAAATCCGACTGTGCTACCCGGCCCCAAAGCCTCAAAGTTGGTATGAGCAGTTAGGTTCACTCCCAAACCCGTTGGGACCACTTCCCGACTTAGGAAATTCACCAAATTCGGCCTGAACTTAGACAACAGTCCCCCCTCGAAGGCGTGACAGTCGGTAGAACCGCCGGGTCAAATCCGGCTGAGCTACCCGATTTGGAAGCCTTCAACACAAAACCCATCCGGCAATGCCACTCAAAAAGGGCCCAAATTCAGAAACACCCCCTTCAATAGGTACCACTTCCTCGGAGACACTACCGGGACACGCTCCCCTCGGCGAAAATTAAGCCCCCACCACTAACTGAAGCCAACCGCAGCCCCAACTTCAACGGAGAAATCAGTAACCAATTCAAAAATGCACTTGGTTACTGATTTGTACTGCTTCAAAAATATTCTAAGTGTCGCTGGTTACTGATTTGTACTGCTCCAAAAATATTCTAAGTGTCACTGGTTACTGATTTGTACTGACTCAAAAATATTCTAAGTGTCGCTGGTTACTGATTTGTACTGACTGAAAAATATTCTAAGTGTCGCTGGTTACTGATTTGTACTGACTCAAAAATATTCTAAGTGTCAGTGGTTACTGATTTGTACTGCTCCAAAAATATTCTAAGTGTCGCTGGTTACTGATTTGTAATGCTCCAAAAATATTCTAAGTGTCGCTGGTTACTGATTTGTACTGCTTCAAAAATATTCTAAGTGTCAGCGGTTACTGATTTGTACTGCTTCAAAAATATTCTAAGTGTCGCTGGTTACTGATTTGTACTGCTTCAAAAATATTCTAAGTGTCAGTGGTTACTGATTTGTACTGCGTCAAAAATATTCTAAGTGTCGCTGGTTACTGATTTGTACTGACTGAAAAATATTCTAAGT
>NW_026867450.1:227960-235460 GCF_020745735.1 Hemiscyllium ocellatum | reverse complement strand
TCGCGTCTCTCGCCTTCATTTTTCGACACAAGCGCCTGAGGAGGGACGCCACCCCTCCCCTTTGCGTCAAGAGACCTCCCCACCGGCCTCTGACTGATTCTTAGAACGGACGGAAAGAGTCGGGCAAGCCTGTCAAAGCTTTGAGCGAATGTCAAAAGCTTTAGACTTCCGCGAACTCTCCGGCTTGCACTGAGACGCGAGGTCGATGTGCTAAGCACCACGGGGCCCCTTTCGCCTGCAGGTCCCGAGCCGCCAACATGTTCTTAGTATCGTGTTCTCCAATCCTGGGTGACGGGCACCGCAGGGAGGCAGAGCCATCGCACTTGCCGGGTGGCAGAGGAAGGACCGGACTATGTACAATAGCGGCCAACGACTCCCAGAGCCGGTTGTGCGGCGTCTGCTCTCAGCCTAAGAGGCTTCTGGGAGTGCTCAGGCAAGGGTCAGCCTGCACCCTTGCTGGCAGCACCCAGGGGAACCAGGACGCTTGCATCTCTCGCCTTCATTTTCGACACAAGCGCCTGAGGAGGGACGCCACCCCTCCCCTTGCGTCAAGAGACCTCCCCACCAGCCTCTGACTGATTCTTAGAACGGACGGAAAGAGTCGGGCAAGCCTGTCAAAGCTTTGAGCGAATGTCAAAAGCTTTAGACTTCCGCGAACTCTCCGGCTTGCACTGAGACGCGAGGTCGATGTGCTAAGCACCACGGGGCCCCTTTCGCCTGCAGGTCCCGAGCCGCCAACATGTTCTTAGTATCGTGTTCTCCAAACCTGGGTGACGGGCACCGCAGGGAGGCAGAGCCATCGCACTTGCCGGGTGGCAGAGGAAGGACCGGACTATGTACAATAGCGGCCAACGACTCCCAGAGCCGGTAGTGCGGCGTCTGCTCTCAGCCTAAGAGGCTTCTGGGAGTGCTCAGGCAAGGGTCAGCCTGCACCCTTGCTGGCAGCACCCAGGGGAACCAGGACGCTTGCATCTCTCGCCTTCATTTTCGACACAAACGCCTGAGGAGGGAAGCCAACCCTCCGTGTGTCAAGAGACCGTCCCCGCCCCGGCCTCCGACTGATTCTTAGAACGGACGGAAAGAGTCAGGCAAGCCTGTTAAGACTTCCGCGAACTCTCCGGCTTGCACTGAGACGCGAGGTCGATGTGCTCAGCACCACGGGGCCCCTTTCGCCTGCAGGTCCCGAGCCGCCAACATGTTCTAAGTATCGTGTTCTCCAAACCTGGGTGACGGGCACCGCAGGGAGGCAGAGCCATCGCACTTGCCGGGTGGCAGAGGAAGGACCGGACTATGTACAATAGCGGCCAACGACTCCCAGAGCCGGTAGTGCGGCGCCTGCTCTCCGCCTAAGAGGCTTTTGGGAGTGCTCAGGCAAGGGTCAGCCTGCACCCTTGCTGGCAGCACCCAGGGGAACCAGGACGCTTGCATCTCTCGCCTTCATTTTCGACACAAACGCCTGAGGAGGGAAGCCAACCCTCCGTGTGTCAAGAGACCGTCCCCGCCCCGGCCTCCGACTGATTCTTAGAACGGACGGAAAGAGTCAGGCAAGCCTGTTAAGACTTCCGCGAACTCTCCGGCTTGCACTGAGACGCGAGGTCGATGTGCTCAGCACCACGGGGCCCCCTTCGCCTGCAGGTCCCGAGCCGCCAACATGTTCTAAGTATCGTGTTCCCCAAACCTGGGTGACGAGCACCGCAGGGAGGCAGAGCCATCGCACTTGCCGGGTGGCAGAGGAAGGACCGGACTATGTACAATAGCGGCCAACGACTCCCAGAGCCGGTAGTGCGGCGCCTGCTCTCAGCTTAAGAGGCTTTTGGGAGTGCTCAGGCAAGGGTCAGCCTGCACCCTTGCTGGCAGCACCCAGGGGAACCAGGACGCTTGCATCTCTCGCCTTCATTTTCGACACAAACACCTGAGGAGGGAAGCCAACCCTCCGTGTGTCAAGAGACCGTCCCCGCCCCGGCCTCCGACTGATTCTTAGAACGGACGGAAAGAGTCAGGCAAGCCTGTCAAAGAATTGAGCAGATGTCAAAATCTTTTAAGACTTCCGCGAACTCTCCGGCTTGCACTGAGACCCGAGGTCGATGTGCTCAGCACCACGGGGCCCCTTTCGCCTGCAGGTCCCGAGCCGCCAACATGTTCTAAGTATCGTGTTCCCCAAACCTGGGTGACGAGCACCGCAGGGCGGCAGAGCCATCGCACTTGCCGGGTGGCAGAGGAAGGACCGGACTATGTACAATAGCGGCCAACCACTCCCAGAGCCGGTAGTGCGGCGTGCGAGGTCTGCTCTCAGCGGAAGAGGGTTTTGGGAATGCTCAGGCAAGGGCCAGCCTGCACCCTTCCTGGCCGCTCCCACGGGAACCAGGCTACTTGCAATCCTTTCCCCCAATAGCAAGTGCCTTTTGGAGGGACGGCCGGAGTCAACGTGGGGTTTGCCCGCCCTCCAAAGTGTCAAGAGACCGCCGCACAGGCCTCTGACTGATTCTTAGAACAGGCAGCAAGAGTTGGGTAAGTCTGTCGAAAATTTGACAAAGTGTCAAAAATTAGACTTCCGAGAGCTCTTGGGCATGCACACAGGCCTGTCATTCAAGTGCTCTGCCCGCGGAACCGTTTTTCGGATGCCTTTCAAAGTGGTCCCGCGCCGCCATTTTGTTCTAAAAATCGTGTTCCCAGAAATCTCCGGGTACCCCGCCAACCTCACTGTGTCACAATGTCAAGTGGCACTGAATGGGTCTGAATTTCAAATTCGACTGCTTCGCTCTGGAACTCGAACCCGGCAAAACCGTTTGGATTTTTCCCGGTCCAGACTTCCGCGGCAGACAAAGTTAAAGTTTTCGGGCTGCAGACTCAAAACGACATCTGGCCAACCGCCGGGCTCAATTCGCCCAGTTCCTCCGGCACTTCGGAACTCATGTTCGGCATGAGTTTTTGAATCTTTCCCGATGCTTCGGCATTTTCCTCCGCTGACACTTAGAATATTTTTCACACTTGGCCGAAAATTTTTCTAAGTTTTTCTGGTTACTGATTTCTTCTTTTCGGGCATTTTTCTAAGTTTTCTTGGTTACTCATTTCTCATTTTCAAACATTTTTCTAAGTTTTTCTGGTTACTGATTTCTTCTTTTTGGGCATTTTTCTAAGTTTTCTTGGTTACTCATTTCTCATTTTCAAACATTTTTCTAAGTTTTTCTGGTTACTCATTTCTCATTTTCAAACATTTTTCTAAGTTTTTCTGGTTACTGATTTCTTCTTTTTGGGCATTTTTCTAAGTTTTCTTGGTTACTCATTTCTCATTTTCAAACATTTTTCTAAGTTTTTCTGGTTACTGATTTCTTCTTTTTGTGCATTTTTCTAAGTTTTCTTGGTTACTCATTTCTCATTTTCAAACATTTTTCTAAGTTTTCTTGGTTACTCATTTCTCATTTTCAAACATTTTTCTAAGTTTTTCTGGTTACTGATTTCTTCTTTTTGGGCATTTTTCTAAGTTTTCTTGGTTACTCATTTCTCATTTTCAAACATTTTTCTAAGTTTTTCTGGTTACTCATTTCTCATTTTCAAACATTTTTCTAAGTTTTTCTGGTTACTGATTTCTTCTTTTTGGGCATTTTTCTAAGTTTTCTTGGTTACTCATTTCTCATTTTCAAACATTTTTCTAAGTTTTTCTGGTTACTCATTTCTCATTTTCAAACATTTTTCTAAGTTTTTCTGGTTACTCATTTCTGCTTTTCCAACGTTTTACTAAGTTTTGCTGGTTACTGAGTTCACACTTTTAAACATTTTCGGGCATTTTTCTACGTTTTTCATGTTACTCATTTAGCACTTTCAGGCACTTTCCTATGCTTTCCTGCTTACTGATTTCACACTTTTAAGCATCTTCGGGCATGTTCCCTAAGTTTTGCAGTTCATTCGTTTGGGACAGTCAGGCAGCTTTCCTAAGCTTTCCTGGTAACCGAATTCACATTGTTGAGAACTTTGGAACCCTTCCCTAAGCTGTGCTGGTTACTCACTTTACCTCTTCAGACACTTGCCCCCGTTGTGACAGAGACCACTTCCCGACTCGGGAAATGCACCAAATTCGGCCTGAACTCAGAGGGCAGTCCCCCCTCGAAGGCGTGGAAGTCGGCAGAATCGCCGGGTCAAATCCGGCTGAGCTACCCGGCTTGGAAGCCTCAAAGTCGGTATGAGCTGTCAGGTTCACTCCCATCCCCGTTTGGACCACTTCCCGACTCGGGAAATTAACCAAATTCGGCCTGAACACAGAGGACAGTCCCCCCTCGAAGGCGTGACAGTCGGCAGAACCGCCGGATCAAATCCGGCTGAGCTACCCGGCCCCGAAGCCTCAAAGTCGGTAAGAGCTGTCAGGTTCACTCCCATCCCCGTTTGGACCACTTCCCGACTCGGGAAATTCACCAAATTCGGCCTGAACTTATACAACAGTCCCCCCTCGAAGGCGTGACAGTCGGCAGAACCGCCGGATCAAATCCGGTTGAGCTACCGGCTTGGAAGCCCCAAAGTCGGTAAGAGCTGTCAGGTTCACTCCCATCCCCGTTTGGACCACTTCCCGACTCGGGAAATTCACCAAATTCGGCCTGAACTTATACAACAGTCCCCCCTCGAAGGCGTGACAGTCGCTAGAACCGCCGGATCAAATCCGGTTGAGCTACCCGGCTTGGAAGCCCCAAAGTCGGTAAGAGCTGTCAGGTTCACTCCCATCCCCGTTTGGACCACTTCCCGACTTAGGAAATTCACCAAATTCGGCCTGAACTTAGAGGAGAGTCCCCGCTCGAAGGCGTGGAAGTCGGCAGAATCGCCGGGTCAAATCCGACTGAGCTACCCGGCCCCGAAGCCTCAATGTCGGTAAGAGCTGTCAGGTTCACTCCCATCCCCGTTTGGACCACTTCCCGACTCGGGAAATTCACCAAATTCGGCCTGAACTTAGACAACAGTCCCCCCTCGAAGCCGTGGCAGTCGCTAGAACCGCCGGATCAAATCCGGTTGAGCTACCCGGCTTGGAAGCCCCAAAGTCGGTATGAGCTGTCAGGTTCACTCCCATCCCCGTTTGGACCACTTCCCGACTTAGGAAAATCACCAAATTCGGCCTGAACTCAGAGGGCAGGCCCCCCTCGAAGGCCAGGCATTCGGCAGAACCGCCGGGTCAAATCCGACTGTGCTACCCGGCCCCAAAGCCTCAAAGTTGGTATGAGCAGTTAGGTTCACTCCCATCCCCGTTTGGACCACTTCCCGACTTAGGAAATTCACCAAATTCGGCCTGAACTTAGAGGAGAGTCCCCGCTCGAAGGCGTGGAAGTCGGCAGAATCGCCGGGTCAAATCCGACTGAGCTACCCGGCCCCGAAGCCTCAATGTCGGTAAGAGCTGTCAGGTTCACTCCCATCCCCGTATGGACCACTTCCCGACTCGGGAAATTCACCAAATTCGGCCTGAACTTAGACAACAGTCCCCCCTCGAAGCCGTGGCAGTCGCTAGAACCGCCGGATCAAATCCGGTTGAGCTACCCGGCTTGGAAGCCCCAAAGTCGGTAAGAGCTGTCAGGTTCACTCCCATCCCCGTTTGGACCACTTCCCGACTTAGGAAATTCACCAAATTCGGCCTGAACTTAGAGGAGAGTCCCCGCTCGAAGGCGTGGAAGTCGGCAGAATCGCCGGGTCAAATCCGACTGAGCTACCCGGCCCCGAAGCCTCAATGTCGGTAAGAGCTGTCAGGTTCACTCCCATCCCCGTTTGGACCACTTCCCGACTCGGGAAATTCACCAAATTCGGCCTGAACTTAGACAACAGTCCCCCCTCGAAGCCGTGGCAGTCGCTAGAACCGCCGGATCAAATCCGGTTGAGCTACCCGGCTTGGAAGCCCCAAAGTCGGTATGAGCTGTCAGGTTCACTCCCATCCCCGTTTGGACCACTTCCCGACTTAGGAAAATCACCAAATTCGGCCTGAACTCAGAGGGCAGGCCCCCCTCGAAGGCCAGGCATTCGGCAGAACCGCCGGGTCAAATCCGACTGTGCTACCCGGCCCCAAAGCCTCAAAGTTGGTATGAGCAGTTAGGTTCACTCCCATCCCCGTTTGGACCACTTCCCGACTTAGGAAATTCACCAAATTCGGCCTGAACTTAGAGGAGAGTCCCCGCTCGAAGGCGTGGAAGTCGGCAGAATCGCCGGGTCAAATCCGACTGAGCTACCCGGCCCCGAAGCCTCAATGTCGGTAAGAGCTGTCAGGTTCACTCCCATCCCCGTTTGGACCACTTCCCGACTCGGGAAATTCACCAAATTCGGCCTGAACTTAGACAACAGTCCCCCCTCGAAGCCGTGGCAGTCGCTAGAACCGCCGGATCAAATCCGGTTGAGCTACCCGGCTTGGAAGCCCCAAAGTCGGTATGAGCTGTCAGGTTCACTCCCATCCCCGTTTGGACCACTTCCCGACTTAGGAAAATCACCAAATTCGGCCTGAACTCAGAGGGCAGGCCCCCCCTCGAAGGCCAGGCATTCGGCAGAACCGCCGGGTCAAATCCGACTGTGCTACCCGGCCCCAAAGCCTCAAAGTTGGTATGAGCAGTTAGGTTCACTCCCAAACCCGTTGGGACCACTTCCCGACTTAGGAAATTCACCAAATTCGGCCTGAACTTAGACAACAGTCCCCCCTCGAAGGCGTGACAGTCGGTAGAACCGCCGGGTCAAATCCGGCTGAGCTACCCGATTTGGAAGCCTTCAACACAAAACCCATCCGGCAATGCCACTCAAAAAGGGCCCAAATTCAGAAACACCCCCTTCAATAGGTACCACTTCCTCGGAGACACTACCGGGACACGCTCCCCTCGGCGAAAATTAAGCCCCCACCACTAACTGAAGCCAACCGCAGCCCCAACTTCAACGGAGAAATCAGTAACCAATTCAAAAATGCACTTGGTTACTGATTTGTACTGCTTCAAAAATATTCTAAGTGTCGCTGGTTACTGATTTGTACTGCTCCAAAAATATTCTAAGTGTCACTGGTTACTGATTTGTACTGACTCAAAAATATTCTAAGTGTCGCTGGTTACTGATTTGTACTGACTGAAAAATATTCTAAGTGTCGCTGGTTACTGATTTGTACTGACTCAAAAATATTCTAAGTGTCAGTGGTTACTGATTTGTACTGCTCCAAAAATATTCTAAGTGTCGCTGGTTACTGATTTGTAATGCTCCAAAAATATTCTAAGTGTCGCTGGTTACTGATTTGTACTGCTTCAAAAATATTCTAAGTGTCAGCGGTTACTGATTTGTACTGCTTCAAAAATATTCTAAGTGTCGCTGGTTACTGATTTGTACTGCTTCAAAAATATTCTAAGTGTCAGTGGTTACTGATTTGTACTGCGTCAAAAATATTCTAAGTGTCGCTGGTTACTGATTTGTACTGACTGAAAAATATTCTAAGTGTCGCTGGTTACTGATTTGTACTGACTCAAAAATTTTCTAACCGCCGGGTCAAATCCGGACGGGCCAGCCGGCTTG
>NW_026867450.1:207960-215460 GCF_020745735.1 Hemiscyllium ocellatum | reverse complement strand
CCCACCGGCCTCTGACTGATTCTTAGAACGGACGGAAAGAGTCGGGCAAGCCTGTCAAAGCTTTGAGCGAATGTCAAAAGCTTTAGACTTCCGCGAACTCTCCGGCTTGCACTGAGACGCGAGGTCGATGTGCTAAGCACCACGGGGCCCCTTTCGCCTGCAGGTCCCGAGCCGCCAACATGTTCTTAGTATCGTGTTCTCCAATCCTGGGTGACGGGCACCGCAGGGAGGCAGAGCCATCGCACTTGCCGGGTGGCAGAGGAAGGACCGGACTATGTACAATAGCGGCCAACGACTCCCAGAGCCGGTTGTGCGGCGTCTGCTCTCAGCCTAAGAGGCTTCTGGGAGTGCTCAGGCAAGGGTCAGCCTGCACCCTTGCTGGCAGCACCCAGGGGAACCAGGACGCTTGCATCTCTCGCCTTCATTTTCGACACAAGCGCCTGAGGAGGGACGCCACCCCTCCCCTTGCGTCAAGAGACCTCCCCACCAGCCTCTGACTGATTCTTAGAACGGACGGAAAGAGTCGGGCAAGCCTGTCAAAGCTTTGAGCGAATGTCAAAAGCTTTAGACTTCCGCGAACTCTCCGGCTTGCACTGAGACGCGAGGTCGATGTGCTAAGCACCACGGGGCCCCTTTCGCCTGCAGGTCCCGAGCCGCCAACATGTTCTTAGTATCGTGTTCTCCAAACCTGGGTGACGGGCACCGCAGGGAGGCAGAGCCATCGCACTTGCCGGGTGGCAGAGGAAGGACCGGACTATGTACAATAGCGGCCAACGACTCCCAGAGCCGGTAGTGCGGCGTCTGCTCTCAGCCTAAGAGGCTTCTGGGAGTGCTCAGGCAAGGGTCAGCCTGCACCCTTGCTGGCAGCACCCAGGGGAACCAGGACGCTTGCATCTCTCGCCTTCATTTTCGACACAAACGCCTGAGGAGGGAAGCCAACCCTCCGTGTGTCAAGAGACCGTCCCCGCCCCGGCCTCCGACTGATTCTTAGAACGGACGGAAAGAGTCAGGCAAGCCTGTTAAGACTTCCGCGAACTCTCCGGCTTGCACTGAGACGCGAGGTCGATGTGCTCAGCACCACGGGGCCCCTTTCGCCTGCAGGTCCCGAGCCGCCAACATGTTCTAAGTATCGTGTTCTCCAAACCTGGGTGACGGGCACCGCAGGGAGGCAGAGCCATCGCACTTGCCGGGTGGCAGAGGAAGGACCGGACTATGTACAATAGCGGCCAACGACTCCCAGAGCCGGTAGTGCGGCGCCTGCTCTCCGCCTAAGAGGCTTTTGGGAGTGCTCAGGCAAGGGTCAGCCTGCACCCTTGCTGGCAGCACCCAGGGGAACCAGGACGCTTGCATCTCTCGCCTTCATTTTCGACACAAACGCCTGAGGAGGGAAGCCAACCCTCCGTGTGTCAAGAGACCGTCCCCGCCCCGGCCTCCGACTGATTCTTAGAACGGACGGAAAGAGTCAGGCAAGCCTGTTAAGACTTCCGCGAACTCTCCGGCTTGCACTGAGACGCGAGGTCGATGTGCTCAGCACCACGGGGCCCCCTTCGCCTGCAGGTCCCGAGCCGCCAACATGTTCTAAGTATCGAGTTCCCCAAACCTGGGTGACGAGCACCGCAGGGAGGCAGAGCCATCGCACTTGCCGGGTGGCAGAGGAAGGACCGGACTATGTACAATAGCGGCCAACGACTCCCAGAGCCGGTAGTGCGGCGCCTGCTCTCAGCTTAAGAGGCTTTTGGGAGTGCTCAGGCAAGTGTCAGCCTGCACCCTTGCTGGCAGCACCCAGGGGAACCAGGACGCTTGCATCTCTCGCCTTCATTTTCGACACAAACACCTGAGGAGGGAAGCCAACCCTCCGTGTGTCAAGAGACCGTCCCCGCCCCGGCCTCCGACTGATTCTTAGAACGGACGGAAAGAGTCAGGCAAGCCTGTCAAAGAATTGAGCAGATGTCAAAATCTTTTAAGACTTCCGCGAACTCTCCGGCTTGCACTGAGACCCGAGGTCGATGTGCTCAGCACCACGGGGCCCCTTTCGCCTGCAGGTCCCGAGCCGCCAACATGTTCTAAGTATCGTGTTCCCCAAACCTGGGTGACGAGCACCGCAGGGCGGCAGAGCCATCGCACTTGCCGGGTGGCAGAGGAAGGACCGGACTATGTACAATAGCGGCCAACCACTCCCAGAGCCGGTAGTGCGGCGTGCGAGGTCTGCTCTCAGCGGAAGAGGGTTTTGGGAATGCTCAGGCAAGGGCCAGCCTGCACCCTTCCTGGCCGCTCCCACGGGAACCAGGCTACTTGCAATCCTTTCCCCCAATAGCAAGTGCCTTTTGGAGGGACGGCCGGAGTCAACGTGGGGTTTGCCCGCCCTCCAAAGTGTCAAGAGACCGCCGCACAGGCCTCTGACTGATTCTTAGAACAGGCAGCAAGAGTTGGGTAAGTCTGTCGAAAATTTGACAAAGTGTCAAAAATTAGACTTCCGAGAGCTCTTGGGCATGCACACAGGCCTGTCATTCAAGTGCTCTGCCCGCGGAACCGTTTTTCGGATGCCTTTCAAAGTGGTCCCGCGCCGCCATTTTGTTCTAAAAATCGTGTTCCCAGAAATCTCCGGGTACCCCGCCAACCTCACTGTGTCACAATGTCAAGTGGCACTGAATGGGTCTGAATTTCAAATTCGACTGCTTCGCTCTGGAACTCGAACCCGGCAAAACCGTTTGGATTTTTCCCGGTCCAGACTTCCGCGGCAGACAAAGTTAAAGTTTTCGGGCTGCAGACTCAAAACGACATCTGGCCAACCGCCGGGCTCAATTCGCCCAGTTCCTCCGGCACTTCGGAACTCATGTTCGGCATGAGTTTTTGAATCTTTCCCGATGCTTCGGCATTTTCCTCCGCTGACACTTAGAATATTTTTCACACTTGGCCGAAAATTTTTCTAAGTTTTTCTGGTTACTGATTTCTTCTTTTCGGGCATTTTTCTAAGTTTTCTTGGTTACTCATTTCTCATTTTCAAACATTTTTCTAAGTTTTTCTGGTTACTGATTTCTTCTTTTTGGGCATTTTTCTAAGTTTTCTTGGTTACTCATTTCTCATTTTCAAACATTTTTCTAAGTTTTTCTGGTTACTCATTTCTCATTTTCAAACATTTTTCTAAGTTTTTCTGGTTACTGATTTCTTCTTTTTGGGCATTTTTCTAAGTTTTCTTGGTTACTCATTTCTCATTTTCAAACATTTTTCTAAGTTTTTCTGGTTACTGATTTCTTCTTTTTGGGCATTTTTCTAAGTTTTCTTGGTTACTCATTTCTCATTTTCAAACATTTTTCTAAGTTTTCTTGGTTACTCATTTCTCATTTTCAAACATTTTTCTAAGTTTTTCTGGTTACTGATTTCTTCTTTTTGGGCATTTTTCTAAGTTTTCTTGGTTACTCATTTCTCATTTTCAAACATTTTTCTAAGTTTTTCTGGTTACTCATTTCTCATTTTCAAACATTTTTCTAAGTTTTTCTGGTTACTGATTTCTTCTTTTTGGGCATTTTTCTAAGTTTTCTTGGTTACTCATTTCTCATTTTCAAACATTTTTCTAAGTTTTTCTGGTTACTCATTTCTCATTTTCAAACATTTTTCTAAGTTTTTCTGGTTACTCATTTCTGCTTTTCCAACGTTTTACTAAGTTTTGCTGGTTACTGAGTTCACACTTTTAAACATTTTCGGGCATTTTTCTACGTTTTTCATGTTACTCATTTAGCACTTTCAGGCACTTTCCTATGCTTTCCTGCTTACTGATTTCACACTTTTAAGCATCTTCGGGCATGTTCCCTAAGTTTTGCAGTTCATTCGTTTGGGACAGTCAGGCAGCTTTCCTAAGCTTTCCTGGTAACCGAATTCACATTGTTGAGAACTTTGGAACCCTTCCCTAAGCTGTGCTGGTTACTCACTTTACCTCTTCAGACACTTGCCCCCGTTGTGACAGAGACCACTTCCCGACTCGGGAAATGCACCAAATTCGGCCTGAACTCAGAGGGCAGTCCCCCCTCGAAGGCGTGGAAGTCGGCAGAATCGCCGGGTCAAATCCGGCTGAGCTACCCGGCTTGGAAGCCTCAAAGTCGGTATGAGCTGTCAGGTTCACTCCCATCCCCGTTTGGACCACTTCCCGACTCGGGAAATTCACCAAATTCGGCCTGAACTCAGAGGACAGTCCCCCCTCGAAGGCGTGACAGTCGGCAGAACCGCCGGATCAAATCCGGCTGAGCTACCCGGCCCCGAAGCCTCAAAGTCGGTAAGAGCTGTCAGGTTCACTCCCATCCCCGTTTGGACCACTTCCCGACTCGGGAAATTCACCAAATTCGGCCTGAACTTATACAACAGTCCCCCCTCGAAGGCGTGACAGTCGGCAGAACCGCCGGATCAAATCCGGTTGAGCTACCCGGCTTGGAAGCCCCAAAGTCGGTAAGAGCTGTCAGGTTCACTCCCATTCACTCCCATCCCCGTTTGGACCACTTCCCGACTCGGGAAATTCACCAAATTCGGCCTGAACTTATACAACAGTCCCCCCTCGAAGGCGTGACAGTCGCTAGAACCGCCGGATCAAATCCGGTTGAGCTACCCGGCTTGGAAGCCCCAAAGTCGGTAAGAGCTGTCAGGTTCACTCCCATCCCCGTTTGGACCACTTCCCGACTTAGGAAATTCACCAAATTCGGCCTGAACTTAGAGGAGAGTCCCCGCTCGAAGGCGTGGAAGTCGGCAGAATCGCCGGGTCAAATCCGACTGAGCTACCCGGCCCCGAAGCCTCAATGTCGGTAAGAGCTGTCAGGTTCACTCCCATCCCCGTTTGGACCACTTCCCGACTCGGGAAATTCACCAAATTCGGCCTGAACTTAGACAACAGTCCCCCCTCGAAGCCGTGGCAGTCGCTAGAACCGCCGGATCAAATCCGGTTGAGCTACCCGGCTTGGAAGCCCCAAAGTCGGTATGAGCTGTCAGGTTCACTCCCATCCCCGTTTGGACCACTTCCCGACTTAGGAAAATCACCAAATTCGGCCTGAACTCAGAGGGCAGGCCCCCCTCGAAGGCCAGGCATTCGGCAGAACCGCCGGGTCAAATCCGACTGTGCTACCCGGCCCCAAAGCCTCAAAGTTGGTATGAGCAGTTAGGTTCACTCCCATCCCCGTTTGGACCACTTCCCGACTTAGGAAATTCACCAAATTCGGCCTGAACTTAGAGGAGAGTCCCCGCTCGAAGGCGTGGAAGTCGGCAGAATCGCCGGGTCAAATCCGACTGAGCTACCCGGCCCCGAAGCCTCAATGTCGGTAAGAGCTGTCAGGTTCACTCCCATCCCCGTTTGGACCACTTCCCGACTCGGGAAATTCACCAAATTCGGCCTGAACTTAGACAACAGTCCCCCCTCGAAGCCGTGGCAGTCGCTAGAACCGCCGGATCAAATCCGGTTGAGCTACCCGGCTTGGAAGCCCCAAAGTCGGTAAGAGCTGTCAGGTTCACTCCCATCCCCGTTTGGACCACTTCCCGACTTAGGAAATTCACCAAATTCGGCCTGAACTTAGAGGAGAGTCCCCGCTCGAAGGCGTGGAAGTCGGCAGAATCGCCGGGTCAAATCCGACTGAGCTACCCGGCCCCGAAGCCTCAATGTCGGTAAGAGCTGTCAGGTTCACTCCCATCCCCGTTTGGACCACTTCCCGACTCGGGAAATTCACCAAATTCGGCCTGAACTTAGACAACAGTCCCCCCTCGAAGCCGTGGCAGTCGCTAGAACCGCCGGATCAAATCCGGTTGAGCTACCCGGCTTGGAAGCCCCAAAGTCGGTATGAGCTGTCAGGTTCACTCCCATCCCCGTTTGGACCACTTCCCGACTTAGGAAAATCACCAAATTCGGCCTGAACTCAGAGGGCAGGCCCCCCTCGAAGGCCAGGCATTCGGCAGAACCGCCGGGTCAAATCCGACTGTGCTACCCGGCCCCAAAGCCTCAAAGTTGGTATGAGCAGTTAGGTTCACTCCCATCCCCGTTTGGACCACTTCCCGACTTAGGAAATTCACCAAATTCGGCCTGAACTTAGAGGAGAGTCCCCGCTCGAAGGCGTGGAAGTCGGCAGAATCGCCGGGTCAAATCCGACTGAGCTACCCGGCCCCGAAGCCTCAATGTCGGTAAGAGCTGTCAGGTTCACTCCCATCCCCGTTTGGACCACTTCCCGACTCGGGAAATTCACCAAATTCGGCCTGAACTTAGACAACAGTCCCCCCTCGAAGCCGTGGCAGTCGCTAGAACCGCCGGATCAAATCCGGTTGAGCTACCCGGCTTGGAAGCCCCAAAGTCGGTATGAGCTGTCAGGTTCACTCCCATCCCCGTTTGGACCACTTCCCGACTTAGGAAAATCACCAAATTCGGCCTGAACTCAGAGGGCAGGCCCCCCTCGAAGGCCAGGCATTCGGCAGAACCGCCGGGTCAAATCCGACTGTGCTACCCGGCCCCAAAGCCTCAAAGTTGGTATGAGCAGTTAGGTTCACTCCCAAACCCGTTGGGACCACTTCCCGACTTAGGAAATTCACCAAATTCGGCCTGAACTTAGACAACAGTCCCCCCTCGAAGGCGTGACAGTCGGTAGAACCGCCGGGTCAAATCCGGCTGAGCTACCCGATTTGGAAGCCTTCAACACAAAACCCATCCGGCAATGCCACTCAAAAAGGGCCCAAATTCAGAAACACCCCCTTCAATAGGTACCACTTCCTCGGAGACACTACCGGGACACGCTCCCCTCGGCGAAAATTAAGCCCCCACCACTAACTGAAGCCAACCGCAGCCCCAACTTCAACGGAGAAATCAGTAACCAATTCAAAAATGCACTTGGTTACTGATTTGTACTGCTTCAAAAATATTCTAAGTGTCGCTGGTTACTGATTTGTACTGCTCCAAAAATATTCTAAGTGTCACTGGTTACTGATTTGTACTGACTCAAAAATATTCTAAGTGTCGCTGGTTACTGATTTGTACTGACTGAAAAATATTCTAAGTGTCGCTGGTTACTGATTTGTACTGACTCAAAAATATTCTAAGTGTCAGTGGTTACTGATTTGTACTGCTCCAAAAATATTCTAAGTGTCGCTGGTTACTGATTTGTAATGCTCCAAAAATATTCTAAGTGTCGCTGGTTACTGATTTGTACTGCTTCAAAAATATTCTAAGTGTCAGCGGTTACTGATTTGTACTGCTTCAAAAATATTCTAAGTGTCGCTGGTTACTGATTTGTACTGCTTCAAAAATATTCTAAGTGTCAGTGGTTACTGATTTGTACTGCGTCAAAAATATTCTAAGTGTCGCTGGTTACTGATTTGTACTGACTGAAAAATATTCTAAGTGTCGCTGGTTACTGATTTGTACTGACTCAAAAATTTTCTAACCGCCGGGTCAAATCCGGACGGGCCAGCCGGCTTGGAAGCCTCAAGGTCGGTATGAGCTGTCAGATTCAACCCCATCACCATTTGGACCACTTCCCGACATAG